>NC_142805.1:72083077-72204273 GCF_049724085.1 Artemia sp. Qi Xiang Cuo | reverse complement strand
TGTTCAAAAATATCAGCAGTTAATCACAAATTTCACTCTTTTTTCTAAAAATCCCACGAAGCAAATAATTTGGGGAGTACACAAAGAATTAAATGAATGCATTAATCCAGACACAAAATACTTGCATTTCTAATTGCAATTGTCAAATTAGTTTACGATTTAACACTTCCAGGGAAATGGTACAGGGTGGCATGGAACTTTCTAACCCCCTTTGGAGTAAGAGAAAAGGCATTTCCATCTGTAAAAAGGGCATCTTTTTTTGCTGGAAAAAAATAATTTCCCTCGGATCTGTACCAAGGTTAAAGGGATATCTAGTTTCTTTTTTTTATTTGTCTTTTACTGTTTATAATCTAGAAGGTTTCGTTTTTTCTTAGGTCCAAAGGCCTAGCTGTCCCCACAACAAAGAAAAAAGAAGAGAAAGACATTTGGAAAGCAGACACCAAGGAAACTTGGAAATAAAAATAAAATTCTTAGAAGCATACAAAGAGAAATGAAAGACCAAAAAACATACATTTGGTTTCACTTTATCAATCTATATATTTCATTTCGCTTTAATAAACTCATCTTTATCTTTACAAGCTTTACCCTTGAAGATTGTACATACTAAATTTTATTTTCTTCTCAAATATGGTCAAAATATCATGATTTAGCGTTTAAACCTAACACTATGACTGTTTTACTTATGAGTTGGCTACAAAATTATGGTTAACTTTTTATTTCAATTTCCATTCTAAAGACAAAATATTGTGTTTTTTTTAATACTGTGGTCTAAGATCAGCAATGTGTAAAAATAATAGTTGAATATGTACATAGAAATGAAAAATATGTGGGATACTGAATAAGAGACTATTGCTGCTCAAAACCAGTGTCTATCCTTTCAATATCTTATGCAAATTTATTACACTGTAAATAAAGCACAAACTGATTTAACTATAACTAAAAAAAAAGATAAATTAAAAAATAATTCACATGTAACTACAATTGAGATGAAATTAGGTTTCTCTTTTCAAAACCATTCTGTGATGAACTTCTGGAGGGGTGGTGTAGAGTCCTATTCACCCTGGTGTGAATTTCAAGTGTAGGATCTCTATCACAAATAAAATCCCCATTTTCTATTGACATATTGTGAATTAAACAAGACGCTGTAACAATCTTCACTGCCTTTGTTACAGAAGCATAAATATTTGAGCAACGTCGGAATCGGTTCACAATGTCCCAAAAAGCATGTTCAACTATAATTCTCGTTTGAGAAAGTTTTTTATTATACTTTTTTTTTGGTTCTGTGGAGATTATGTTCATTTTTTTTAAAAGGCACTAGTAACAACGGTTGAATAGGAAAAGCATTGTCACCTAAAATGTGATAATCTCCCGAGGGAGAAAATCTAGTTTGAGGATCTAATATGGTCTGCCTATACCAATTAGATCTTTGAAATACATAACTATCATGGTTGCTTCCTGGAAAACCCGCACAAATGTAGGAAAAATGTCTATCTGGAAGCACTACTGCTAATAATATTATGGAATGAAATTACTTGTAATTTAAGTAGTCCTTTTGACACTTAACTGGAGCATTAATTGGTATATGGCATCCATCAATACATCCAATCACTCCAGGGAAGCCAGCTCGTTCTTTAAATTTAGATGCAATATTTGAGAGAGAATCAACTTCTGGCCACTTTATTACTTGTTTGTAGTTTTCAAATATACTTTCACAAATTGAATCAACTGCTGTCCAGACAGCAAATTGAGACCGACCAAACTTTTCAGCAATAATGCGGATTTCTCCCTGATTTGCCAAATAAGTCAGGGTAATGAGAAGGGACTCATTCAGATTAAGGGGCTTTTGTCCCCCATGGTACACTTTATCATCTGCAGAACTGAAAAGAATAAAACCGTTAGAAAAAAAGTCCAAGAACAAAATTTCCAATGCTGTTTTTTTCCGAGGGGATTGGTATATATGTTATCTATTTTGTTATATACAACAAATATTTTCTTGTAGGGCCTTATGTGAATCATAGTTTATTTGGAAAGCTATTTTTGTAGCTTCAATATTTCACCTAAATGGAAAGATTGAAACTTTTCTTCTTAGCAATTGCTTTAGTAGACATATAATTGTAAACTAAACCCTATTTGAATGTTGCTGAAGTTTGTTAAATAAATTTAATTCAATAAAATTTTGCTATTTCCCCCTTATACAGTCGTGTCTTATAATTTATTGTTTTCAAATTTTAAAAAAATTGAATATAGTTCAACCAGCTACTATGGGAGCATCCAAGCCATAGGCAAAATGTGAACTGTTTCTTCATATACAGTTTTATACTTACTTCACAGAAATTTCTCACTTTGTTTTCAAATTCATTTCATTAAAAAAAATATGATGTAAACAAATTTAGTTTAGACTTAAAAGGTTCTAAAAGCTAGTTTTGAATGACAAATGTAAAGCATCTAATCAGAAACTTAGCAAAAACAAGGAGCAGTATGTCTTAATAAGTAGTCAACCAAAAAATTAATTGAATGGACCAGTATTGGCCTTATATATTTCAGACATTCTTGACAGACCATTGAGGAGACCTTCATCTAATTTAATATCTTTAAAGGTTTGGAAGTAATGACATTCAACACCATGGAAAGGTTATATATTGCACTAAACTTGGGTACCTCTTTCTTAAAAAATTTCAGCTGAATCCCCTATAAAGAGTTTAATCCAGACTAAAATAACGTTTTCATGAGAAGGAAACTAAATTAATTAATGGTGTATGTAATTAGCAGTTGACCTAAGGTTTTAATTTTCAACAAAAACAGAAAACTTTGGGAGAGTCACAAATCTTTATTTTTAACTCTGTTCTCTGGTGAAATTGAAAGAAATAACTACAACTGAAATAAATGAATAACAAAATAGCTACTAATTCTCAGTAAATTATAATTACCAACAAAAGCTCATAAGAATTTGAAATGTTGATCTGGTTACATGAAAGTGGCCCCAGAACTCCCTGTCTGAATATGTAGCCACTGTTTGCATGTACCCAATGTGTACTGGATGGCATTCAGGTTCAATATATCTGAAAACATTTTCAAGTTCCCAAGAAAACTGTAGAAACTGCAAGTCTTCTTCCTCTGAAGAATCACTGTCAACAGATGAAGAGGTACCAAAGATAGTAGCAAAAATCTCCAATGACATGTTAGAATCTCCCATTGTTGGACTGAAATAAATTTTCAAAAATTATTTTATAATTATAATATGAATTTTTCTGTCAGAATACATGCATACTTTTTAAGACCTTACATTGAAATCAATATAGTTTTATATTGCTATAATCTAAAGACTATAATATTTGGTAAAAACATTGCTATAATCTCTGGTAAAAACATCTATATTTTGAAGCATATCTTATTTACTTAACATCAACCAAAACAATAAGAAAAGGAAGTGAAACCAATTCCCAAAAATGTAGGGGAGGGTGACAAAAGGGGTGGCAAAAACAACAAGTTAACCATGATTAAATAGAAAATAGCAATGAAATAGAATTAAGAAGGTATTTTTCAAAGTATAGGATGGAAAACGCCCCCCCCCCCAAATTGACACCCCTGAGAAAAGGGGTATGGCAAGGAAAATTAAAAGCTGCAAGAGAGTGTGGATTTTCTCCACATCAAAAACACTAAAATACTACAGTGTCAGAGAACCATGATACTGATCAGTGTATAAGGAGAGAAAAACATTGATCTAGAGTAATCATATTGGTGACTTTTATTTTGTACTATTTAAAAGACCTTATTTTCAACTGTTTTTTTTTTATTTCTATATCCTTGAAGCTGATTAAAAAAAGATTAATTAGCAGAATGAAAGATAAAAAAATAGAAATATTTAGAAATAATTTCAATAACTAGAAATTTTAACAATAAAATAAAACACGAATATTTTTACTATTGTGTTTTATTCAGAGAGGTAAAGACAGTTACATTAACCAGTCAGCAAAAAACAACATACAGTTAAACTTCAACTTTATCAATTAAAATAGTAGCCATGTGTAGTTACTATTTGGCCTATACTATTGACTAGTGCAAAACTAAAACAATAAAAAGAAACATTACATTCAATGTTTTTACAATATGTTAATCATAACAGCCAATATCATGTACACTTGCCCCCTAATGCCTTGATAAAGACACAGATTATAAACAAACATTTGATGATTTATAATTACTCTATAAGTAATTTTCTTCATTAGGTGACTCATCATGCAATAAAAAAAAATCAGCAGGCCTTTGGGCTAAGCTGCAAAAATCAGACAGAAAAATATCCCCAAAGTTTGTATTAAATATTCTACACCAGAAGCATGTATTGAATTAGGAAAAACCATAATAAAAGCACTGAGTGATTTATTCACTTTCATCATAGCTAAATTATGTTGAAACCTGTAAATTTACCAAGCTAAGTAAAACACCTGTCATGCATAGAATCTTTTAATCCCAAAAAATAAAGAAAAAGGTAGAAATAGTAGCTTGGCAATGCCTGTAAATGTTATATTTTTGGTCATGGATTCACTTTTGCAAGTTATATTTGCATAACTCTTTTACTTCTCAAGATAGTAAGAATCCACTAAGCCATGGGTGCCCATAAGCTGAATTCAAGGGGGGGACAAACCTTGTCTAATTGGCACTTTTAATGCTATATAATAGAAATCTCAGAACAAATATATGAACAAATACATCATTCAGCCAGGGGGGCACCCCCTGCCCTCCCCCCCCTTATGGGCGCCCATGCACTGAGCTGAAATTGAAGTTTTATTTATTGCTAATGCTATATTGCCTGAAATATGTTACAAGAAAATATGGTTAATTTGCAGTTTACAACATAATTTAGCTACAATGATTGTCAATATATCACTTGATGTCTTTTTTATGCTGTTTCATAATTAAGTAACTGCTTCTGGGGCAAATCTGTTTTGCATCTTCAAAACAGCGCATTAGTCACCAAAACTATATCAGCATGTTTCTAAAGGAAAACTGGCTAGTGAGATAAAATTGCTATTTGTAGCTGATTTGTGAATGTTTTTTTAGACTCAATAGAAAAATGTTATTTGGAAAACAAATTTATACAAATTATTAAAAAGAGCTAAAAACTCCACAAAAATAATTTCAATTTTGCTGTGATGTCATTTTGAGGGGTTTCAGGCTATCTTTGAAATAAAAACTCAAATTTGTTTTGTTAATAACATTTTATCATGACGAAAAATGGTTTTATCACCAAATGAATATGAGTTGGCGTTACAATCGGATGATTTGCAAATTAGGAAATTCATGCATGCTAGAAATAAACCTAATGGCTTTATTGAACAATGCTGCAGTGACCGTGAAATCCAGAAGCTATTACAGGAACTATTCTACATGCCAGTAAGAATGGAGTTCAGATTCAACAACGAAAGTATTCATAATGCACCGAATTTTCGACACATCGATGTTATCCCTGGATGTGGATCGGAATCTATACCTCAAGAATTTAGATTCCACTATAAATGTAGTGAAAAAGTCTGCAGATATACAAAACCTTATTACCGAACACAACAAGAATGCTTTGTGCAAAACTCAACGGATAACATGGGACAAGGTAGTGCAAATCAGTGTGATGTCTGCGATATTTGTTCCAAAAAGAACTTTGGGGATATTTTGGCGATCAGAGGGAATTTTTCCCACCAAAGTTGCTTGGAATTCTTGAGATGTTCAATTTGTAAATCATCATTAAGCCACAGGAAATTCTATTCAAAGAATGGGAAGTACTTCTGCCCAACAGATTATCTGAATCAATTTCTTTTCGATAAGTGTGCCTCTTGTGAGAAGCACATCAGGGATGAACTTGTCATCAATGTGTTGGGCCAGACATATCACAAGAAATGCTTCAAGTGTGGTGCTTGCAGCCGGGCTCCCCTGAGGACTGAAAGAGTCACCTTTTATGACAAAATAGTAACAAGTCTAGACCAGTCTACTGGGATATATTGCCAGATATGCCGTCCGATCTCACTGGGAGATGCCGTCTGTCCGGTTGACTGTCATACATATCCGAGATACTTCTATGAAGATGAACTGTTTGGCGACAGCGATGAAGATGAACTGTTTGGTCCAGATGCAGGACTCCGAAGACCTTTGACCCAGGGGCAAGATGATGATAGTGACTAAAAACAAATTCATCTCTTCTTCTTTTTTTACCTAAATCTTGTAAATTTTACTTATGTTTATTTATGTCAACATGTCATTTTTCCTACACTTAACTTATCTGCGGTCAATCTACCTGGTTTTTTTTTTTACAAGTGAGTCAATTTTAGACTATGTTTATCCCTGTACATAAATTGGATTGGCTAAAATAGAATCTCTGTACATTTAATTCTATTACTTTAATATTTCCTTTTTT
The DNA here is from genome assembly GCF_049724085.1 of Artemia sp. Qi Xiang Cuo. Lineage (NCBI taxonomy): Eukaryota > Metazoa > Arthropoda > Branchiopoda > Anostraca > Artemiidae > Artemia > Artemia sp. Qi Xiang Cuo. Next base: position 72,197,870 of record NC_142805.1, on the reverse strand, counting down.
TAGATCTTTGGAATTTCCAGGTGTTATTTTTATTTTGGTTAGAGAAATTCCCCAGAAAGGGCAGAATAAGTGATTTATACAAATGTATTTGCAGTCATTTCGTCTTGAACCAGGAAACTGTTCGAATTGTGTGTGTTAATATCATGAGCATAATAAAAGAGAATTAAGCAAAAAAAAAAAAGGCGAAGTGTAATTAGACCGGACGACCGTGCACTTAATACTTCCCTGACACTGCATGACTGGCACTCTTACTATACTTCGGTATACGGAGACGAGAATCTTGCCATAACCAACCAGTATGAAAACGAAGTCACCAGCTGGCTTGCGCGCTTCTCGGGACAGCGCTGTGTTGTTCCCATATCCCTGGAAAAGATCAAAATCGCGGTCAAAAAGGCACTTTCCAAAGGAAAAAATGGGACAGATGGCGACGGTCTCACAACAAAACATCTTAAGCACTTACCTGAAAGTTTCTATTCCCACCTTCAGCTTATCTTCCAGATGTGCATCTCCAGGGTTTTTGTACCAAAAAGTTTCCTGAAAGGAGTCATCACTTCTATCGCAAAAATAGGAAAAGATCCCAATGACTGTAAATCTTAAAGACCCTTAACAGTCTCTTGCATCCTGAGCAAAGTTTTTGAGTGTGTGATCTTCTCCGAGCTGGATACAGGAGATTTCGGGGATAATCAACTTGGATCCCAGAAAGGTCTCAGTTGTCCAGAGGCTCATTGCCTTCTTGCTAATGTACTCATGGACTCAGAGAAAAAAAAGTTGCCTCTCTATATGTGTACTATAGATATTTCAAAAGCGTTCGGCAGCGTCAACCACATGCAAGCAATGAATGCTCTACTGCTGAGTGGTGTAAGTGCAAGTATAGTGAAAACATTGAAATTCTGGTATGAAAATTCAATAGTTTCTGCCAAATGGAAAGATAGAACATAAGATCCCGCCAAAATCAAAAGAGGCGTGAGGCAAGGGAGCATTCTTAGTCCTCTCATTTTCAAACATGCGATTTCCAAGATTCTGGACCGCATCTCCCCTTCCCTTCTACTTCACGGTACCGACCTGTCTTACCTTGCATGCACTGACGTCTTCCTTCTGCTCAGTAGATCAAAAGCTGACTTACAGGATAACCTGAGTCGACTCCACAGTGACTTTCTTTCTATCGGACTCTCTATCAATATAGAGAAGTGCGAGTTTTTAACCTCCAACGCACCTAAAAGTGAATCTGTGACCCTCGGCAATCATGTAGTCCCTGCAGTGTCTGAGCTACGATATCTGGGTATCATGATTGCAGAAACGATCGGTAAAACCAGGCAATCCATCGTCAAGCAAACAATTACCGCCATTAAACGTGCTTACGGGTCTATAGGGCCGAATCGTTGACGCTACTCCAGGAAACCTCTAGCCTCAATTTATCGTTCAGTTTGCCAGCCACATGTAATCTACCTTGCCGGTGCATCCCATGTGCTGACAGTGAGAGACTGCGAAAAAATCCGAAAGTGCTACTATAAGTATGCAAAATTTTTACTGTATATATCCAACCGATACCGGAATTCTTGACTGGAAAAATATGGACTTTCGGAGCCATCCAAGCAATGGTTGACCATTTGGGACAATTCAGTGTTCAAAGTCAGATGTTGTTTGACGTCGACGATGATGAGACGTCGTTTTTCACCTGCATTAGTTTGAGTTTCGTATCTTTTTTCTTTTTTGTTGTAATCCACTATAATCTTTTTATAGATGGTGTGTAATTAAATTATTTTTATTATTATAAGCTTCTGGTGACTATGGGCCCTTTTTTGTCCTTTAAGTGCTCAAAAAGGAATTTGCCCCAGAAGTGATTATTGAATTCTGAAAAAGCATAACAAAAGGCAATAAAATTCTAGCTTAACTACTTTTTGCTATCTTGGAAAGGGGTTAGGGTAGGAAAATACAACTTTTAATGATTGATTCTGGGCCAAAAACATACTCTGGGAAGGTATTTCCAAGCTTCCATGTTAACCCTCATCTGATTTCTATGTCTTAGAAATTTGCCTACTTGACAGGTCAATTGGATATTGAAATTTTAACAAAACAACATTTTACCTTAATTTTCTAAGATCAGTTTCTTTTTCTCTGGCTTTAGTTCTAAAAATGCAATTAATGTTATTTCAGTAAAGTTTTTTTCAATGGGTTTTTTCCTAAATTTCTGAAGAGTATTTGCAGATCTTTGAAACCTTATAAATTGGTATTAAGCAAAGTTGTGAAGCTGAAAAAAGTTCTTGTAATTAACTTAAGCAGAAGAAATGCTTTGTAGGGTTATACTTAAATAAAACACAGATTTATAAATGACATTAAAGGTCACTTTCCTCTAAAGGGAGGAGTAAAGGTTTTTGGCTAGAGAGCCAACTGGAGAGGAGGAAACATGTTTGGGAAACTATTCTTATTTCAAAATATGCAGAATAATCATAGTTAACACATTTTGCATGCAGCCTTACTATACCTTACCCCCTCCCCCAATGTACAACTATATAGACCAAATTATAGATATCTTATCAATTTTCCAATGTCTTTCAGTTTTTTTAACCCTTGTTCCTGTAAATTGAATCAACTGTGACAAAACAATAACTGGAAGAAAAGTTACAGGTGGCAGAATGTATTAAGATACAAATTAATCCATATATTTGCACATAAGGGGAAGGGGAGGATAAAGTACAGCAAGGTTGACTATTTTAAAGTAAGAATTGTTTTCTTAACATGTTTCCTTGTCTCCAGTTAGTTTTCTAGGCAAATTCCAAGGTAGGTACTTCAAAATACCTTCCTGGGACATATTTAGTCTGTAGACTCATCCCTAAAAGTTTCCTTTTCCTAACCCAACTCTTTTCCAAAATAGGATAAAGTAGCTAAACTAGAATTTTACCCAGAATGCATCAAATAATTTATTCACTTTGATCCTAGCTTAATTATGTTGCGAACTGCAAATTTACCAAAAATATTAACCCTAGGCACACTCAAGGATCTACAACCTAGACAATTGAATAAATAAAAAGAATCCTAAATTATGTAAATTGATTATAAGTTAACTCTTCTGCTGATCAGCTTCAAACTCCAATTGATTAATGTAATATATTGAGTTCTAAAGATGTAAGCTCAGTAGTGCTCTGATTATTTTAAACACATTATATCCAAAAAAATAGCCTAGCTAAATATTTTTCAACTTTTGGTGAATTTGTTAGGCCTACTGGATGTTTAGAAAAGAAAATGTACCTATGACAAAATTCTATAAGATATACTTCACTATGCTGAGCTAAACAATTTTCTGTAAATATTTACCAAATCATTTTATTGAGTAACAACTAAAGTGAATATACCATTTGATGCCTATTTTTATGCTGATTACGAATATAATAATCATTTCTATTGGAAATGAATTTTAGCCCCCCACCCCTATATATGTCAATTCAGGGTATATGTTTCTACATTGGGGGAGGGGGGGGGGTTGGGTTGTAAAGTTAAAACTTACCGCCCATTTAAAACAGAAATAAAATTTGCCCCCCCCCTAATGTAGAAATGTATACCCGTAATTTGCATATATAGGGGGGGCTATGTCTAGTCAGCTACGTCTATATATGAATAGTACTGAAAATAAATTCAGATAACACATTGAAAAATACATATATGAACTTACTTATAGATTAAAGAAGAGAATTTTAAGGCCTAGTAGTTAAAAGGCACATAAATCCATAGCGAAAAATGGCTATAAAAAGATTTTTTTTCAATAGTTACAATGCAATCTTCATGGGCGTAGGCTGCATATTGTCTAGGGGGGCAGTCAATAGTGTGATTGAGTTTTATCAACTGCTTTTTCCAAACCCTCTGCTTTTTCAGCCATAACTAATATAAATTTCAAGGTCTAGGGGGGGGGGCAGCGACCCCCCTACCTACACCTATGACAATCTTATACAAATAAGGTTAAATTAGTTACCTTGTTTTGTAACAACCTAGTTTTTGCTGAAGTTGTAAAATATGGATCTTTCCTTTTTTTTATTAGTTTTGGAGCTAAGAGAGAGTAAACAATATTATAAGTTTTTGGGTATTTTGAATCCTTCATCTTTAAATGATTTGGGTAAAACTTTGGTGTTTTATTTAGGCTAAAAAAGCAAATTTACAAAGCTATTTAAGCAAGTTTTCCAACTGTTGATTATTCTTGAGGAAAAGAATTGAGTGGAGACTCTTGATAGGGTAGACTGCTTAAAAGGCTTAGGACCAACAGTAGAAAACAGTGCTGAGAGAGAACTAGCCCTCATTAACTTATGGGCTAGAATGGCATCACCTCTGTTTCTCCTGTATACAAGTATTGAGATTTTCAGCTTTGCTAGTCTTTTTATAACTCCTAATTTAGGCTTGCAGGGTAGAAAAGCTTCCGCAAAATCAAGCAGAATCTTGTCAGCAGACACCCCAGTATCAACTAATGATGTGGTAATGTGATTCAAGAAGATTGGTATTAACAGATTTTACAGAACAAAAACACACTGTGAGCAGTTCAAGAGATAATTTGTTTCAATATTTTAAATAACTGTAGAATTAATTATACTTTCAAGGACCTTATCTTGCTCTCCTAAGATAACTCTAACCTCAATGTTGTCTTAGTTTGAATAATATTAAAAATAAATTCAGATAGCATGTTCTCTGTACAATATTTTCCTTAAAAAATAAAGGAAAACAATTAAAAACAAGAAAATTGAAGAACATGTAAATGAACCTACTTATAGATTAAAATAAAAGAGAATTTTAAGGCCAATTAAACAAAAGGCACCTAAATCCATTGCAACAATTGAGTTAAACAAAAGAAATACTTTTTATGGTTACTATGTAATCTTATGCAAATAAACAGTTTCCTTTGGCTATACAAAGGAAATGAGTACTTATCTTGTTTGTCATGTTTTGATTTTTTTTTTTTTAGGTGTCAAACCTTAAAAATGAGTGAAGAATTAGACTTTATGCAAATTTTTGAGAGAGGAATTTTGATTCAAGTTGATGCCACTAACCACCATTATGAAATTGTTATGTCAAATGGTAAGTATAATCTTGTAGAGTTCTAGTCTTTACCTACCGCCAAATTCAATGTTTAAGATACGTAACACTACAGAGAAGAAGAAGAGATTTATATAGTAATAAATTTAAAAATCTTATTTCACAAAACGAGTTTTTCAAAGAAAAGTAAAGAGCTCCATTGATCCAAAAACATTCAGAAATAAATTCAAATAATCTTCCAAACACAACTACCACAAATCACTATCAATAAATAAATGAAACCCAAAACAAACTCTTGTTGGACATAGTCTACAAAAACACAGACCAAATCTATTCAGAGTTCGGGTTAGGTATAGGTTATTATTTTTCCACGCCACATTTGGTGAAGGATTTGAATTTAAAAATTAGTAGGGAGGAAATAGACCTAATCACCAATGTAGACCAGCACCTTTTTGTAGAGAGTTCAAAGAGGGGAGGGTATGTTCTTCATGGGGATCGCGTCTTGTCAACCGATCCGAGTGGAAAAAACAACGGTGCAAAGTCAAATGCAGAGTTCTTGGACATGAACTCATTGTACCCCTCGGCAATGTCTCACTACTCTTTGCCGTGTGGGAACTATCAATGGCTTGAGAATCCTTGTGAGTTCCCCGACATTACTACCGTCGAGGACAATGGGCCACAAGGATGGTTCTTTGAAATTGACGGGCACATTCCACTGGCACTTCACTACTCAGTCAGAGATTTTGTTTTTCCCTGTAACAATCGACCCGTGAGCAGGGACTCACTGAGCCCCTACAATTGATCATTGGTCGAGGATATGGGGATGCACTGGACCCCCTCTAAGCAAAAACTGATTGCTGATTTGGACCCTAAGGAGAATATCGTTGTTCACCATGTGCTTTTGCACTGGATGGTGAACAATGGTTTCAAGATCACCAAAATACATAGGGTCCTGCAATTCAATCAGAAACCATATTTGAAGACGTTTATCGACACTTTTGTTGATAAACGCTCTAGGGCAAACTCCAAAGTAGAGAAGGAAATGTAAAAACTCATTCTAAATTCAGCGTTTGGCTACATGTGTGAAAGCGTACGTAACATATCTCGCTGCGACGTTGTGACTGACCCTCTAGAGTGTGCACGAATTATTGGGGACCCTAATTTTACATCGTTCACGAGCATAGAGGTTGGCAAGGATCTTCTACACAGGAAAAAGAGAAAATGTGGTACTGAACAAGAATATAGCAGGAGGTAGTTCAGTACTAGAAATTTCCAAAAAGCTCATGTTGTCGTTTTTTTCCAATTGTGCAAGGTGCACTGGCCACGGGAGGGGGAGGTTCAAGTTTACTATGGGGATAGAGAGTAGAAAGGCCTTATTGACTCCCACCCCTCACCCCTGCTGCCATCTACAATTTAGTTTAATGCCGACGGGGGTCCATATATGGGCGAGAGTCCCTAGGGAGAACACCCGTGCTGTCAGTCCCGATCCCACACCATATATGGGCATGGAATCCCCAGGGAGAATACGTTTCCGAGGTCAATTGATTGCGTAACCTAGTTTAACCTCAGGAGCTCGTGACGGGGCACCATATATGGGCATAGAGTCCCTAGGGGAAATTTATTTCTGATAAATTGATTGCGTAATCGATTGTGAATTTTATTGATCTAGGACTCATGACGGGGTTCCATTTATGAGCATTGAATACTGAACGAACACCATGCTATCATCTACAATTGACTCTAACATCGAACGGGACTCCATTTATTCATGGTTTATTAATATCTGATGGATAATGTCAAGGTCGATTTATTTATTGTTGTTGTTTGGCCCAGTGTAATGTCACGAGGGGTGATTTACATAACCGCTATGGGGAATGTATTGATCTATGGGAACTAAATTTCCAAGGTTGATTTATTTGTTGTTGTTGTTTGGCCAAGTGCACGTTAGGGGAGAATGTTAAGATCCAGAAATAGGAAACAGGATCACGTGTCTCCTTCTAGACCAATCAGAGAGTGCTTACATCTCCTTTTATACCAATCAGAGGCTCGCTTACGTATGGTTTTCCCCATTGCATCGCAATTCACCCTTGAGATTTCATATATAACGGGCATGCATTTTGATTAAATTATCAGAAAGTATTGTGAAACAGTGGGAACAAGAATGAATGTTATCGATGAGCTAGAAGCCTTGGCAACCTCAATTTACAATGTAAGTTCTGTTTTAGTACATTTTCATTTTTTATTTTCAAAATAAAATTATTTTCCTTGGTCACCCTCCAGTATATTTAAGTAAATCCACTCCCCACCAAAACTCCACCATGCTATCTTTATACTCGCTATAGAACGTTAAAGGTGTTCTTTTTACTACCCAACCCCTCTCAACTCCCCCCCCCCACTGTAGTGTATATGCTACTGCTAAGCACATGCAAATAATAATCCAATTTTAAAAAAAAACAGTAGGGGTGATTTAGACACTTTGAAAATAAGCTATTTTTCATTTATAGGTTGCATTGGTCCCATACTCGCCATCTCCCCCCTGCTCGTCAGTTGGAGAAGGAGAGGACGCATATGTGGAGCTTCCCAATAATTCAACATGGGACGATATCATTAATGAAATACCGTTTAACATTGATGAGTTTATAGGTGATTTTTTTAATGTGGATTATAGCAGTTGGGCAGGGGAACTTGAGTCCAAACACCTTACAACTTTTGGATGATTTTACCCGGGACTTAACAGGGAATCCTCCTCCTTCTCTAGCCCCAGATAGCCTACTTCCACTTCAATCGAATGAAGTGGATTCCCAAAACCCATATATTAAACATTGTGGAGGGGGAGGGGTGTTGATAATACACAAAAGGGGGAGGGGGAGGATGGTAATAACCAATTTACAACTTTTCCCAAATTTCAGTTATCAAATACAATTTTAAATGCAATAGTTGTCTACACTGCAACTTTTGGTGACCCTTTTAATTCGCTTTTGTGTAGTAATTTTGTGTTTGACCCCGTAGAAATTGTGCATGACTATGTAGACAGAATTCGTGCACTGCTGGAGAACCAAATTCAATTATGGGGAGGGGGGAGGGATTCAATTAAGGTTTCAATTGTTTTAAAGGTGTTCTATTTAAATGAGGGAAAAAATGAAGTTTACCACCATCATGTACACTCCGAGATGCGTGTGATCTATCCAAATTTAGAGAATTTTGAGGGTGCTTTTTCCGAGTGGATAGGTCATATTATTGCGCATCTTGAGAATTATAATGAAAATGGAAGAGGCTCAGTAGTTCCTTATGTCGAAAATTTAAGTGTTAATTTTTATAAATTTAAGAAATATTTTATTTTAAGAGGGGGGGGGGCAGGTGGGGGGTATGATAGGGATACAGTTTTAAAATATAATCTAGATTTAGTAGGTTGTCGTGGTGTCCAGCGGATCTGTTTTGAAACAGGTCAAAAATGTTTCAAGTACGCTTTCCTCATATCAGCATTTCAGCCTCTAGCAGATGACGCTACCAAGACGAATTTAGACGATTGGGCTGTACACGGGAAGGAGGGGTCCAATTTCCCCATTGTAACTTGTTTAGAGGGAAAATACCCAGTAACGCTAAGATCTATTGATATTTTTGAAAGGGCTAATGCCCATTTAAATATCGGCATTACTGTGGTTCAGTATGAAACTGAATTTGAAGATGGGGTTAGTTAAAAAAAGAAGGGGATGGTTTTCCCAGTAAGGGGCCCGTCAATTGAACTGGTCAAACACTGGGTTTGGTTGTTGTACGCACCACCATCTAGTGACCTTATCAATTCAATTGGCCATTTTAATCCAATTACAGACATTAGTAGAGTTCTGGGGGAGGGTAAGAAAAGGGGGGAATGTTTCTACTGTCCAACATGCCTGTCTCTATTCCGTAGCGATATAAAACACATTATCCTATGGTGTTGTCTGTAGAGGATCGTTTCGCGATTAAAAATAAAAAAAATATGCTGGGTTTGTAAGGGGGAGTTTGTAGAGTGGGATAAGGGGACCAAAGGGACAAGAGGGGGGCGGTGGAAAGTCAGAGACCACAATCCCTTGTGACAAGAAATATCATCTGGGGGTAGTAATTTTAGAGAGGTAGCGCATCAATCTTGTAACTTAAATTTTAGCCAGCAGTTTTTTATTCCTGTTTTTGTCCACAATGCAAATTATGATTTAGCATTTATTTTACCGGCACTGGCACGTATGCACAGGGAGGGAGGGGGAGTAGACATTCCATTGGTAAATAATTCATTTACCTATAACATTATTCCCAAATCGGCCGAGAAGTTGTTGCTTCTCGAGCTGAAATGGCAGGTAGTAAATAATGGGCATACGTGTTGGAATAAAATCAGGTTGTTAGATTCTTTTAGTTTTTTTCCCAAGGCATTGAGTCAATTGATTCAAGTGCAGAAAAGCGACAATTTTGATAGCTTTCCTTTGCTTAAACAGCACTTTCCAGACAGTGAAATGTATGACCTATTGACCTGCAAAGGTGTATACGCATACGACTATTACTGTTCTGGCGCTCGCCAGAGCGCCAGAAACTACCTCGCCGGTGAAACTACCTCAAATTGAAGCTTTTTACAATTCACTCACCAACAGTGAATGCACAGCCGAGGACTATGAGTTTGCCAAGAAGGTGTGGTCTAAGGGGTCTTGTCAAAATGGACGAGATTATTGTAGACTGTACTTGACCAATGACTTTTTAACTCTGTTGGACATAGTCTGTTAGAACACTGACCAAATCTATCCAGAGTTCGGGCTACATATAGTATATTATTTTTCCACGCCACATTTGTTGATGGACCTGATTTAAAAAATTATTAGGGAGGACATAGGTCGTATGAATGACTCAAAGCAATACCTGTTTATATAGCGTTCGATGAGAGGGGTCTATGTTTTTCATGGGGACTGCGGCTTGTCAACCAATCCAAGCGGAGAAAGTACCAGTGCAAAGTCAGATACAGTTTCCTTAGACATAAACTCACTGTACCCCTCGGCAATGTCTCACTACTCTTTACCGTGTGGAAACTATCAATGGCTTAAGAATACTTGTGAGTTCCCCGACATTACCATCGTCGAAGACAATGGGCCAAAAGAATGGTTCTTTGAAATTGACGGGCATACTCCACTGGCGCTTCATGATTCAGTCAGAGATTTTGTTTTTCCCCGTATTAATCGATCCGTGAGTAGGGACTCACTGATCCCCTACAATTGATCATTGGCCGAGGATATGGGGATGCACTGGACCCCCTCTAAGCAAAAACTGATTGCTGATTTGGACCCTAAGGAGAATATCGTTGTTCACCATGTGCTTTTACATTGGATGGTGAACAATGGTTTCAAGATCACCAAAATACATAGGGTCCTGCAATTCAATCAGAAACTATATTTGAAGACGTTTATCTACACTTTTGTTGATAAACGCTCTAAGGCAAAATCCAGAGTAGAGAAGGAATTGTACAAACTCATTCTAAATTTAGCGTTTGGCAAAATGTGTGAAAGCGTACGTAACAGATCTCGCTGCGACGTTGTGACTGACCCTGTAGAGTGTGCACGAATTATTGCCGACCCTAATTTTACATCGTTCACGAGCATAGAGGCTGGCATGGTTCTTCTACACAGGAAAGAGAAATGTAGTACTGAACAAGAATATAGCAGGAGGTAGTTCAGTACTAGAAATTTCCAAAAAGCTCATGTTGTCGTTTTTTTACAATATGTGCAAGGTTCAATGGCCACGGGAGGGGGAGGTTCAAGTTTACTATGGGGATAGAGAGTAGAAAGGCCTTATTGACTCCCACCCTCACCCCTGCTGCCATCTACAATTTAGTTTAATGCCGACGGGGGTCCATATATGGGCATAGAGTCCCTAGGGAGAACACCTGTGCTGTCAGTCCCGATCCCACACCATATATGGGCATGGAATCCCCAGGGAGAATACGTTTCCGAGGTCAATTGATTGCGTAACCTAGTTTAACCTCAGGAGCTCGTGACGGGGCACCATATATGGGCATAGACTCCCTAGGGGAAATTGATTTCTGATAAATTGATTGCGTAATCGATTGGGAATTTTATTGATATAGGACTCATGACGGGGTTCCATTTATGAACATTGAATACTGAACGAACACCATGCTATCATCTACAATTGACTCTAACGTCGAACGGGACTCCATTTATTCATGGTTTATTAATATCTGATGGATAATGTCAAAGTCGATTTATTTATTGTTGTTGTTGTTGTTGTTTGGCCAAGTGTAATGTCACGAGGGGTGATTTACATAATCGCTATGGGGAATGTATTGATCTAGGGGAACTAAATTTCCAAGGTTGATTTATTTGTTGTTGTTGTTTGGCCAAGTGCACGCTAGGGGAGAATGTTATGATCCAGGAATAGGAAACAGGATCACGTGTCTCCTTCTAAACCAATTAGAGACTCGGTTACATCTCCTTCTAGACCAATCAGAGGCTCGCTTACGTATGGTTTTCCCCATTACATCGCAATTCACCCTTGAGATTTCATATATAACGGGCATGCATTGTGATTAAATTATCAGAAAGTATTGTGAAACAGTGGGAACAAGAATGAATGTTATTGATGAGCTAGAAGCCTTGGCAACCTCAATTTACAATGTAAGTTCTGTTTTAGTACATTTTCATTTTTTATTTTCAAAATAAAATTATTTTCCTTGGTCACCCTAAGTAAATCCACTCCCTACCAAAACTCCACCATGCTATCTTTATACTCGCTAGAAAACGTAAAAGGTGTTCTTTTTACTACCTAACCCCCCTCAACCCCCCCCCCCACTGTTTTTACAACTATAATTCTCGCAATAGATATAATTCTCTTTTTTTCGATAAATTCTTGCTTTTTTGTCTTTTTACTACCTAATCCTAACCCCCCTCAAAGACCCCAAATGTTTTTACAACTATAATTCTCGCAATGGATATAATTCTCTTTTTTCGATAAATTCTTGCTGTTCTGTATTGTGATCTTTTCTGTAACTGACTTCTGTCAATTCTTAGACATTATGTCGCGATGTTTTTGACATAAACTCTCCGCACGAGGTTATAAATAATTTTGGCATCCCATTTTTACTGTTTTGTTTACATTAGCAGTTTTAGCCAATCTAGGTTTTCAATGCATTTGCGTAATTCTGTGTTGTCTTGAAATAGCGGAGAACAAATTGTCTGCAAAATTAATATTTAGGACATTGGAGTTCTATATTCTATGTAAGAGCGAAGCAAGTTATTCCCCAAAAGTAATTGCTAACAATATTTTTAGGACATTGCTGAAAGGGGGGAGGGGGACTTGCCTCAATTCTATCGCCATCATTGTAAAGTGAAAAAACAAAACTGTTTCTTTGTGTTAGGCAGTAAGAGGGCCGAGGGTTTCTAAGAAAAAAGATAGCTTTATTATGTGTACTGCATTGATACCATTTACATCCAAGATTGTAATTTAGGCCTATAACCTTATAGGCTAACAATGTTTTTATATTTTAAAAGCCTATAGAGCCTCAATTCTATCACCATCATTGTAAAGTGAAAAAAAACTGTTTCTTCGCGTTAGGGCAGTAAGAGGACCGGGGGTTTCTAAGAAAAAAGATAGCTTTATTATTTGTACTGCATAGATACCATTTACACCCAAGATTGTAATTTAGGCCTATAACCTGCTAGGTTAACAATCTTTTTCTATTTTAAAAGCCTATAGACGGGAAACATTTAAAAAAATTTCTCAGCAATGTAAAAATAGGGGCATTTCTCGCAAATTTTACCTTTTTGCTTTGCTTTTGGCTTAGGGGGAGGGGGACTTCATTGTGATAAATCCTATCTACACTAAATTATGGTTAGTGGGGGTGGGGATCCTAATTTTCCTTCTTTAAAAAAGGGGGAAATTATTTCCATACTAAATTTTTTCTTCTTTTAAGGATAATTATGAAGAATGTGCGCCCCCTCCATCGAAGAGAGCAAGAGAGAGTGAGGCAACCCCTATGCAGTCTGGGCAAAAACCAAAAAGAGAATGGGCCATAAGGATGGAGAGCCCTGCTGCACAAGCCGCAGCCCAATCTGCGCTCGCTTGCCCATCCGCTCACCATGGACCTTTAAAAGCTGCATTGCCTAAACAAGGTCAGGAGGTACAGCTTGCTTCGCCTGGGCCTTCGGGCACTCAAATACAGCCAGAATTTGCAAATGTGAGCATTTTTTTTACCTAACTTATAGAAATATCTAAACATAGCCATTTTTCATCGCGCAGTAAAAGTGTGTGTGTGTCTCAGAGATATTAAAATATTACCCCCCCGCCCCAACCATTGTTTTAAATTTCTCTGCTCCCCCCTCCCTCAGAGATATCTAAATATAATGTATTTTTTTGTTTTTGTTGCTTTGTCAAACCACTCTTTTTTTTCATTCTAATATTTCCTACTTTCTCTGTTCCCCACTGCAGTCCATAAACTTTTGTTATCTCTTCGATAATATTTTTAGTTAATTTCTAGCCTGAATTACTTGGTATAGATTTACTAGATTCTTTTTATTTCAAAATGTTGCTGTTTTTTTTTCACAATTGAATATTATAGTTTATCGTATACAAGGAGGGGGGCGACCGCTGTGGCGTCCGGGAAGCATGGCGGTCACTATGGCGGCCGGGAAGCGCTGTGGGCCGGGGAAGCACAGCAGGCCGAGGGAAGCGCCACGGGAAGCGCCGCGATGGCCCGCTGGGCCGGCTTGGAGGGGAGCATTAAATAGTGGAAATTGAGGGGGGGAGTTTGAACAAAATCAAATTGCCTTCTATGTAAAGCCTTTTAGATTTTCGTTAAGTTGTATTTTCTTTCAGAATATCGATTGAGTAGTGTATATGCTACTGCTAAGCACATGCAAATAATAATTCAATTTAAAAAAAAACGTGAGGTGTGACTTGGAAACTTTGAAAATAAACGATTTTTAATTTCTAGGTTTTATTGGACCCATGCTCGCCATCTCCCCCCTGCTCATCAGTTGGTGAAGGAGAGAACGCACCTATGAAGCTCCCCGATAATTCACCATGGACGGTATCATTAATGAAATACCGTTTAACATTGATGGGTTTTTAGGTGATTTTTTTTAATGTTGATAATAGTATAGTTTGGCAGGGAACTTGAGTCAAAACACATTACAGCTTTTAGATGATTTTACCCAGGAATTAACAGGGAATCCTCCTCCTCCTCTAGCCCCCGATAACCTACTTCCACTTCAATCGAATGAAGTGGATTGAATCGAATGAAGTGGACTGACATATAAGATATGTCAGTGAAGCCTTAAGTGATTCATCCTAAGTCATAACTTCACTTTGGGTAGAGGTCAAGAACTTGGAAAGGGCTAGTGCCTTCTTTAATAGTCGAAAGTGATTGGAGGGCAACTACTGAATCTGAAGAATACAAATCCCTAAGGTAGTAAATTATTTCTGAAACGTATGAAAACATACCAAAGAAAAAGAGACGCCTATAAGAATAATAACAAGAAAACTAAGATTATAAACTCAAAACCACCTATTAGTTATTAATAATAGGAATATGTAACTGTGGAATAAATTAATCTCATATATATAAATTATTTTGTCTTAGTGCAGATTCTAATAATTTTAGGCCTATAATAAAAAAAATAGGTTGCCAGTGTAATTATGTGCTGCTCTCTTACTTATTTATATGTTGCTTACTCGAAAAATATAATGCAAAATTAGGTCGTATAGAAATTACTAGCTAAGCTTTAAAGGTATATCTCAACCAGTCATAAAGGCATATCAAAACCAGAATAAAGCTTGGAAGTCCTAGCTTTACTTCCATAACCTTTTTAATCCTAAAATATTTTCATAAACAGAAATTCTGTTTTACGCTTACAAATCAGTTTTATTTGGCCAATACCATAACACAGTTAAAAAAAATTAAATTGATATAAACTAATATAATAAAATAACCTAAGTTAAAAGCTAAAATGCCTTTAAAAAAAATAATAATAACAAAATAGTAAATAAAAGAATTTCTCAAAAATGGGTAAAATTAATGATAAATTAATTCTAGAAACAAAAAATAAGATGAGGCTTAAGAATATCATCATAATCCTCGTTGTTCACGCAGTAGCCTAAAATATAGTAAAACTTGGAGTAATATTCAAGCAAGAAAATTCATTGCTAGCTAGCCATGATGCATGGAAAATTTTTATTAAATTGGACCCCAAACCCTTCGAGACCTTGTTTCAACAAGTAACAAGACTAGAAAAAAACACGAATGAGCTCAAAGAATCGATTTATCAATTCCTAAGGTCGGACAAAGGATTACAGGCCAGTAAAATAATGCATAGTAAAGATAATAAAGAGTTTCCAACTTCAGTTGTCCCCAAACAAAAATCAAAATTCGTAATAGATGACTTTGATAAGAAAATGGTAGAAATTGACATGGCACTTGGGACGAGCACCAAGGAAGACAGAAGGAAAAGATCAGCGAATAATATCGAATACTTTTCGAGAGACTTTACTGCAATGAAACCCATAGAAAACCCTAAATTACCGACTACAAGGAAAGGAAAACCTTATGATAGAAATTACGCAATGATAAACGAACAACCATTACCTAATCTAAATGAGAAAAACGCCCAAAAAGTTTAAACTTGTCAAGTCTTCTTAATATTATATAGACAAGGACTACAAGCCTTATTTGAATTATTTAATATGGAAATACAAAAATTAAAACAAAGTACCACGAAGATTTTTGAAGTATTCTTTCGCAGAAGTATACACCGTAGGTCTACAGGCCTAATTCCCATCATCGGAGAACTCGCCTTTCGCCTTTTTGGCTTGACAACGAAGGAAGATTTAAACAGCCTGAAGGAAAACGTTAAAAAGTTGGATGGTGCCATGAACTTAACGTTACACGTTCAGAAGATACAAGCCAGTATAGTAAATTAACAGAGACATAAAGTTGAAAAGATACCTAAGAAAATCTCAAAAACTGTAAACGTAATGAATTATTTAAGAAACGAAGTGGATCGCGTGGTGACAGACGCGAGCCTTACCATGGTATCACTCGGATACAATTACCATACCACTACTAAATCTGGCGACAGATGTTAGTAAGTTCGAGTTCACATTATTTGCCCACGCGGGAGGAACTTTGTCTTACGACCTTGTAGATCCTTCTAACCTAAAAAGTTTGTTAGACGAAATAAAAACGACCTTACGTTTGGTTTACATTTACCCATACAGCCAGAAGTATCAAATTTATTTCTTTACTATACCAAATTAAAAGTCCACATCACGGAAATAAATGAACAGTTATTCGCAGTAGTAACAATTTCATTGATAAACCAGCAATCCATTTACGACTTGTACAAAATTTCAACCTTCCCTGCGAATATAAAGAAGACAAATTCATTTATGACTATCACACCTGAAGCAGAGTATTTGCTTGTTGATCAAGATAGACGAAAATATGCCCTAGCCAATCCGCAAGACTTAAAAGAGTGCGTATTATTCAAAAACCTAGTATGCCAGCTTACGTTACCTATTTATAATGTCAAATCTGGATCTTGTATGTTAGATATATTTTTGAAAGACACCCAACAGGAAGAAATACCAGATTCATGCGAAGCCGTGATAGGAAGTACTAAACGAGAAATATTCATACACCTTAGAAATGATTTTTGGTTATTTTCTGTTCCAAGAGAAACTGTTGGAACTTTGTCTTATTATAATAATACAAAAAGAATAGATCCAATTTACAGGACAGAATTACTGTTACAAGATATGGGTGCGATGACCATAAAACAAGGATATCGACTTGTAACTAAAGAGTCGACTGTTCGAACGCCATTAATTACCACGAGCACAAATATAAATATAATATAATAAACATAATAATAAGTCCTAAAATAATCAATTTTAAGGCAATTACCCTGTCGTACACTATTCCCAATATAGAAAGTGAGGAAATGAAAACCTCGATATGGTCCAAAATAGAAAACAATAAAGGGACATTAAGGCTTACAAATACAAGAGAGGTATTTGATTCCCACATTCTCCTATTCACAATTAAAGACCAAATCCTTATGCATGTAGATAATAGATGTGAATTATTTCCGAACAAGTCCCGTTTTTGAAGACCACTGGCTATACTCTTTTTATTTATAATCTCCTTGACTATGAAAGACTTACTGAGATTTAACTATTGAACATTTCTGAGACTAATACGGCAAAACTCACAAGAAAAATAGGGGGAAACGGCTGAAATGCAGGAGTTAAACCCGGAACCCCATGAGAACGTCTAAACCAAGAAAAGGGGAAGACATTAGAAAACGAGTGGGTATAGAGGTCTCCAGTCGTCCTTGTTATATCTTGTTCCCTCATTGTAAGTGTCGTGTACGTAAAACCGTATGGTTATGACGCTGCAAGAAGCGTTTCTTAAATAGCATGGACGTGAGTGAACAATTAATCCTGAAAATACGTTATAAACTGAGACCTCAAATTAAATGATGTAGTGTAACTTATGTATAAAAGATTATTTTAAATCTGATGTAGAGTTAAATAAAGATTGAAGAAGATTAAGATAAAGTGTGTGTAATAACGCATACTAAGGAAAATAATAAGAGACCTTATTCAAAGTAATAATGTCATTTTATTAAAATCAAAACATGTGCATTAATATTGGCATTTGTTTAATATTGCCTTGTAGCGTAACGTTAACCATTAAATGTAACCAATTATATTGCTTATTATGTATTATGACGACTTGTTTTAAAGAACGTGTGATTCTGCCTCGTTATTTTTATTACAGGAAGTGGAATGACACATTGGAAATAGATCATTACAATGCGTAGTCCAGTGCAGATACAACCTAGTAGCATCTATTTTCATCATACCTAAACCAACGAAGAGTACTCACCATAGACTCCAGGCAATTTTCGTCCTAGCTTCGTTTACGAAAATTACAGTTACCTTTTGATCGTTGTTTCCTCGACAGCAAACCATATTACGTATCAGGTAACACTATATTTGAATCTCAGTATCCAGTGCATTATCGAACTATATAATCACATAAATCCTGAGAACCCCATCAACCAGTACAAGATATAAGTACATAAATATCACCCTTAATAATCCTTATGAACCCATGTACCATATGACTGTATAGTTATGATATTTGATGAACCCAAAAATTTTTTATGTGTCGCAGATTCACGCGTCGAATTCCTTTCAACAATTTCTCGAAATCCATCCTATCACCTCTATCAAATGCGAAAAGTTCCTATCTCTTTTATCCCATAAATGTTACGATATAATTTCTGAAAAATTGACCTGGAAACTAACCACTGAATTACAGAAACCAAAATTAACCCCAGTGACAATATACTCTTCCCACAAGTTAAAGACAATACGTTGAAGGAGTCACTAAAGTTTGATGTCGACCCAATCCAAATCCAAACATCAATTCCCCTGTGATTAACCAAGGAATCACCGCAGAAATTAATAGACGCAAGCCAGGCACGAACAATTTTATAAGGGAACTTAATGTCTAAGTGCACAAACGAACAATTAATTATACAAGAATTAAATTCTCTATGTACTTTAAAATATCCCAAGAACGATATGCTGAAAAAAAAATCAACCCATCTATTATCAAAGCGGTCCCAGTGTTGAACCCCTTAATTATAAAGCACCTCATTAATAATCCAAAAACAGCAGATAAAAATGAGACTTGACGGAAAGTTTCCAGGTGCTTACACAAAGGGTCGCCATTACCCGTTCAAAGATTCAATAGAGCATCTCTTCTAAGAGTGACATAATCGTATTCAAGCTATTCCCCGAGGAAACCATATTTTAAATGTTTTAAAATTTTTGCCAAGACGAAAGAAGTGAAGGACCATAATTTACAAAAGAAGGAGTGAGTACGCTAAGAGACACGTAAGGTGGTGAAATAGATGGGAATTTACACACTTCACATTTTAATAATTTTCATAAAAAATAGTTTTGAAAAACAAATTCGATAACTTATTATTAGAATTATATAACGAACAAGCCGAGTGAAAATATTTCAAGGAGTGCCAGTGAATTTAGTGAACATTTTGAATCTTTCATATATACATAAGTATTGTTATTTACTTAGATAGATTTAATGTAAAATCAATGTATTTCCCCATTAATTTAGCGTAGATAGGAAGCATAATTATCCTATAGTTAGCAAAATAAAAATAAAAACTTGTAAAAGGTGAATTTTCAAAAAATCTTATAGTAAAAGTAGAATAGACCCAACCTTGCTGGAAGTGTAAAAGTAATCAGTGTTAGATGTAGAAAAAAAATCTTTATTATAAGAGCTAGGCTAGAACCATAGATAATCTTAGTCCGATAGATGAACTTTAGAAAGGT
Organism: Artemia sp. Qi Xiang Cuo; assembly: GCF_049724085.1. Lineage (NCBI taxonomy): Eukaryota > Metazoa > Arthropoda > Branchiopoda > Anostraca > Artemiidae > Artemia > Artemia sp. Qi Xiang Cuo. The sequence continues at coordinate 72,178,457 of NC_142805.1, read as the reverse complement.
GTATATAATACAATAAGAAAAGTAATAATAAGAGAAAATTTTTAGCACTCCTGATGAAGCTTATATAAAAGTATAAAATAATACAATGTCAATTAAAAATTACGTAGGACCAATAGTTAATAAATAGCGAATATTTCAAAAACCCAAGGGCAAGCAAGTCCTAATGATGGGACGTCATTAAATAATGGGAAGGGTAATATGTACCTTGAGTAATATGTGATATTTTTTAAAATACAAAAAAAATAAAATTCTTTCCTTCTAAGGATAATTCCGAAATAAATTAAACTTCCCCTAATTAAGTTTAAATCCCGTTTCAAAAAGAAAACTTCTTAATCAGCAAAAGAAAAACTGCATTCTAGTCTCAGTCAAACAATAACGCTATTCGGTTTGAATTTTACGAAGATGCTTGGCAATAAAAAAAATCACTAGATACAAAGGTCACAGGAAGTTTAAGTTATTATAGCAGTATGAATGTTAAATCATCAAAAATATAGAAAACAAATTACTGGATGGACAGTTAGCGCAATCAGTTTAGTAAGGAAATATAATTACAAAGTAGCGGACCCTCCAAGGAGTTGGGCCAATCGTAAAATAGCTCTTGGCACACCGAATCAAGACTAGCGTCTTATAGTGTTTGAAAAGTGTTTTTCGGGGCAATTGCCATTCAGTCATTATTGTTACTACTATTTTGATTCAGAACCCAGGAGTTAGGATTACAGACATTATGTTCCTACCGAAGTGAAACCTTGCCCATATACATACATTGTTGTACACCTGAAATGTAAGTTCAATAAATCCATTACTTTTTTATTTGTGTTTGTTCTTATTATATGCCCGTATGTCATCGCAAGTAGATAACTAGTTCAATTGTACTCCATAGGCAGCGCTCCCTAAGGAATCGGATTTGGAGATAACTCGAACAAAAAAGCTTACACTTTTGTAGTTACACATTTTATTTTCTCTTTAAGATTAAGAGTGGCGCGGTCACCCATTTACCTTACTCCCAATTGCTGTGGCGCAGTCCTTGATGGCACAATCTTTAGCGTTACAAGTGGCATGATCGGAGAACTGATAAGGTGCAAGTTCACAGCTTTAAACCTTAACAATGCAGTTGGCGCGATCGGTATACAGATTAAGCCCCTTAACACTACATACCAGAACCCCTAACTTTACACTCCTCAAAAACATATTTTCTATCTGGAAGTCAACTAAGCTGAACAAAATGGCTACCTCACAATTTTGATTGGATGTGTTTGGGGGAACGATTGGCGTGGGGGGAAGGGGGTAGTTGCCCTCCAATCACTTTCGACTATTCAAAAGGGCACTAGCCCTTTGAATTTCCAATGGAATGAGCCTTTTTTCACGTTTCTACGACAACACCTTCTATAAAAACCTTATATGCACCTAGGACAAAACTTAAAACCCTTGCCCCAAGGGTTGTTGGGGAGTGTCCTCCTCAAAAAGATATTCTCTATCTGGAAATCAGCTACGCTGACGATATACCTATCTAAAACTTTTGATTGAATGTGTTTGGGGGAATGATGCCCAGGGGGGGGGGCTTGTTACCCTCCGATCACTTTTAACTATTATAAAAGGCACTAGCCCTTTTAATTTTCAATCTAGTTAGCCTGTTTTGAAGTTTCTACAACAACGCCTACTATAAAAGCCTTATATGCCCCCAGGGCATAACTTAAAACCCCCTGCCCTGAGGGTTTTGCGGAGTGTTCTCCTCAAAAACCTATTTTCTATCTGGAAATCAACTACGTTGAACAAAGTGGCTATCTCAGAATTTTGATTGGATGTGTTTGGGGGAAAGATGGGCGTTGGGGGCTAGTTTCCCTCCAATCCCTTTCGACTATTAAAAAGGGCACTAGCCATTTGAATCTCCAATCGAATGAGACTTTTTTGAAGTTTCTACGACAACGCCTTCTATAAAAACCTTATATACCCCCAGGGTTTAACTTAAAACCCTTACCCTGAGGGTCGTGGGGGAGTGTCCTCCTCAAAAACATATTTTCTATCTAGAAATCAAATATGCTGAACAAAATAGTTATCTCAAAATTTCGATTGTATGTGTCTGGGGGAATGAGTGGCCTGAGGGGGGGCCTAGTTGTCCTCTAAACACTTTTGACTATTAAAATGGGCACTAGAACTCTCGATTTCCAATCGAATGAGCCCTTTTTGAAGTCTCTACAAACAAATGTAAATCAATTAGCTAGAGATTCCATGAAGACATCCGAATCTCTATTGCAGACACCGACGTACGAAATAAATCCACGAGAAAACGCGTCAGGCCCCTCAGAAGAATAAATTGGACCGAGAGGGTGCATAGAATATTTTTAGGCCCAACCCAATAATAGTACCGTCCTTTAGTTATAGTAAATATAAGTTACCTATATTTAATGATTTTTGTGTGGCAAATGTTTAATTTAAGGCTTTAATTGACTCTGGTGTCACGGTGAATATCATAAACTCATGCGTATTTAATATATTGCCTCCGCATATTAGGCAGCAAAGAAATTTTAATAATCCCAATTTAACTAGCGTGACAGGGCATAAATTGGATGCAAATGGTTCAATTCGCCTAGCCGTAAAAAGGGATAATAGAATTTTTCCGACAAATTTTATAATAAGCAATAACTTTCCGTATGAGGCCATTATCGGCGCCAATTTTTTAAGGTCTAATATAGTACTATAAGACGTAGCAAACGAAAGGCTTGTCTACCCCGCTAAGGTAGGGGAAGGAATTTCTGCCTTAATGAATTGTAACAGAGGTTACGAAGAGAACGTAACAGTAAATAAAATTTCTGCCGGTATAATGTCGCAATCTTTTGAAACTCATGTCTCGCAAGGAGGACATGACATAATCAGAAGTTTGTTAAATTATTCTGAGAAACATTGCAGAAATGAAGTAAATTTAAATAATAAGTGTAATGAATCTCCAAAAATAAAAATAGGATATGCGACAGTACAGGTCAAACGAAATCAAGAAAATAGCTGAATAATGGAAAAGCAGTAAAACCCAATGTGACGTCGCAAGATGCCGCAATGACGCAGCATAGCGCCAGTATGAGTCTAATAGACAATGAAAATAAAGAGAAATATTACGGATTCGCGATACGGAAAACAAAGATCCCTCCCAAAAAGATGCAAAGAATTCAAATATCACAGATGATTGAACCAGTAGATAGAAAATCTGAAATATGGCTTGCGATCTCATCAAATGAAATTCCCGAAAATCTGTTATGCGAGGAACAGATTATATCTTATGACAAAGGAGAAAGTTTCATTTGGGTAACTAATAACCACGAAAATTATACAATTACAATAAAAAAGGGGACGTGTTTAGTTCAAAACCAAGTTATCTCGGAGAATAATTTCGATAGATGGGAAAATTCCAAAAGAAACCTGGTTAATGGCATTACAACCTCAATTAACAAATACCCTCTAACTAAATCGCAATTATTGAACAAATTTAATATGGATCATATTACGGACTTAGAACTTAAGAAAAATTATGCGAATTATTATGCAATTTTAAAGATGTATTTTCCGCATCTGAAGATGACATCGGACTGATACCATTTTATGAAAAATTAATTTTAACGACTGGCAATCCTGTCGCGAAACAGCCATATCGTGTGCCGTATAAGCACAAAGAGTGGTTAAAAAATAGAATTAATGAATTAGAAAAAAATTAAATTATACGTCCCAGTATAAGTCCGTATAGTGCACCAGTGATCTTGGTACCAAAAAAATGACGATCTTAGACTTGTAGTAGATTATAGAGGCCTTAACAAAAAAAGTGGTTAGTGATAAATTTCCTTTACCAAGAATAGATGAAATTCTTGACTCTATTTCGAGCAAAAACAAAAACTTTACTTCTTTAGATCTTACCCAAGGCTACCACCAAGTGAAAATAGTCGAAAAAGATGTCTATAAAACTGCATTTTCTACGACGGAGTGTGGTTCATATGAATACTTGAGAGCACCTTTTGGACTTAAGACAAGTTCAAGCGCGCTATGTAGACCCTTATTACACCTGTTAAGAAGATTAAAGAATATCTTTCATTTCGTTGATGATATCATATGCGTAGGAGAAAACGCCGAACAACACTTAGCAACATTAGCTAATGTGTTCTAGAAATTCAGAGGGAAATTTAAAATGCCGGCCTGAAAAATTAAATTTATTTCAACCCAAAGTTAAATTTTTAGGAGTAGTGATGACACAAGGAGAGATATCCCCAGACCCGGATAAAATAAAATGTGTTGAAAACCTCAAACCCTCGAGAACTATGAAAGAATTAAGAGGAATTTTAGGTCTTACTGGCTACTTTAGAAAATTCCTGCGCAATTACGCCCAAATTGCAAAACCCCTCATGGAATTAACTAAAGGGAACTCCCAAATATTACCTGGTCCCAGGAAGCTCTTCGGAACCAATATTATCGCTGCCTGATTTTGAAAACGGACAATTCGTGGTCACAACCGATGCAAGTTCGAAGGATATTGGCACTATTCTTTCGCAAATAATACCGGTAGAAAAACCTAATCCTCTAGAGGGAACACTTAATCAAAAAAAAAATACAAAAAGTTATATGCTATTCGAGTAGAACTTTATCAAAAGGTGAAAGCCGTTATTCCGCCACAAACTTAGAATTATTATCTATAATCCACAACTTGGAAAAATTTAGACACTATTTAATTGGTAGAAAATTTATACTACGTTCAGACCATAAAAGCTTGCAGTACCTACGCACATTTAAAAACCCAACGGGAATTCTAGATAGATGGATTATGAAAATCCAAGATCTAGATTATGAATATGAATATTTGAAAGGTAAACAAAATGCATCTTGTGACTTTTTGAGTAGATTCCCAGAAAATATGCCGTCGGAAGCCGAGGAAAATGAAGTTAACGCTATCAATACTAAGAGTAAACATAAATATAAGAAAAACAAAGACAAAGACTCAGTGAAAGAAAATAAGGATAACTGTTATCCCTTGTCTTTAGAAAATATAAAAAGAAATCAAAAAAGGACGAAATATGTGTAGCACTTATTAATTATTTTGTGAATGATGATGCGTTACCAGATAAATTCAAAACTCTTAGAAAATAAATAGATAATTTTTACTATGATCTTGATGAAGAAATACTATGCAAAATTGTGACTGATGAGGCAAATAGAAAACAAACCTCAATAATACCTGTATTGCCCCAAAACTTAATAACACCTGCATTCGAATATTTTCATTCAAATATAAGTTGACATTTAGGAGTAACGAAAACTTTCCATAAATTAAAACTATATTTCTATGTGCCGTCGGGAGTAACAAAACTCAAGGAATTTTTAAGTATATGCAAAGCGTTTAACTTAAGAAAAAACCCCCAAGCCTATCCTAATCCCCCAATGCGAAAAGTCCCGTTAGCAAGATTCCCCTTCGATATTGTATCATTTGATTTATATGGAACCAGTGGAGACTTACCTGTTTCCAACAGAGGCCACACTTGTATTCTTGTATTCCCCAATTTTACAACGTTCACGAGCATAGAAGCGAGCATGGTTCTTCTACACAGGAAAAAGAGAAATGTGGTACTGAACAAGAATATAGCAGGAGGTAGTTCTGTGCTTGAAATTTCCAAAAAGCTCAGGTTGTCATTTTTTTACAATGTGTGCAAGGTGCAATGGCCAAGGGAGGGGGAGGTTCAAGTTTACTATGGGGATACAGATTCTATAAAGTTAAAAGTAAAAACCGGGGATTTAGAAAATGAGGAACACATCGGCTCGCGGATGGATTTCACTAACTGGAATCCGTACCTCTACCCCAAGTTGGTGAAAAGTCAAGCTCCCAATCAGCTACTATTGTTAAAATCAGAGACGGGGAGTGGTTTGACATCCAGGGGGGTGTTCCCGGGTCCTAAAGTTTATTGCGTGGAAACTCATAACAGGGATGTAAAGCAGGCAAGTAAAGGGGTGCCTACACATTTTGTAAAGAACAATTTCAACATGAGCGTATACAGAGAATGTGTAGAGAGTAGCCTAGTGCCGAGAGCAAAAGTGCTTGCAATTCGCTCTCTACAGTACAGAAATTATACTGTAAGAGTGGAAAAGAATGCAATGTCATGTATATCCGACAAAGTCTTTGTGCTCGAGAATGGTGTAAGTGTACTACCCCATGGCCACTACCGTATTTCAGACCGGGTTGAAAACATAGACTATCGCAATCAACTTAGTCTGGATAAATTAACCTAACTCAAACCTGAATGCTCTATCCTAACCCATCCAAACCTAACCTTTCATAAATTAACTAACACAACCTAAACCTGTAGCAGCAGCAGAAGTGACGGCGACTATTGTATACAGTTTTTTCCACAGCGATCCCGGGTGGTGGGGGGTCCCGCCCGCGGCCGGCTTTCGGCCACGTCCTCAGGCTTTATTTAAATAAATTCCATACAATTAGCTTTCTTAATATTCACCCTAAATCCATGTTTCGAGCTGGAGTACAAACCTTTTCATTCCCAACTTTTACCGACTTTATCTATAAATTACATAAGTTAAAGACCTTTCCCCAGGGGCTGAAGGGTGGACATTTTATCTCTAAAGACACAGTTATTGAGCCTTCTGTATAACTGATTTGTTGAGTGTGACATTGAAGGTCTTATGCAAATGTAAAGAAGTCCTATATAAACTTGTTTTTCATAGTCCTATATAACATTTGTTAATTTGATTAACGATAAAAAATATACCGTTATTACTTTATATTATTAGATGCTTGAAGGTTTTAACTCCAATGCAGATTAAAATAAAGATAGAAACAAAGTGATGAATACCCCAAATGAAATCACCGGTTCTTCAATGGCTAATGTGAGTTTAAATAGGTTTTTTAGAGGCATTCACCTCATTCTGAACTGATATTTGTAAGAATATTACTTCTACAGTTACTTTGTCTCGGCCTAAGATGGACTTTAGATCTTACCTCGGGCTATCTTGTGTTAAGTCTATGTTTCTAAAGCCAGTATTAGTACGTGAAATTATTAAAATTGTTAATGGTTTGAAAAACTCGTCCTCATCTGGGCCAGATTGTATCCCTACTAAGGTAGTTAAATCTATTCGTATTTCAATAGTATTGCCTCAAACAAAACTTGTTAATCTTTCATTTGAATGTGGTGTTTTTCCGGATGCTCTCAAGCGTGCTCGGATTATTGTTTTGTATAAAGATGGACCAAGAAATTATCCAACCAATTATCGATCACTTTCAATTTTATCAGTATTTAGTAAAATATTTGAAAAGGCTATGCTTTTTCGTCTCCTTACTTTATTAAAATCTAAAAATTTTCTTCATGATTTTCAACTTGAACTTTTCTATCTTCTTTGAAAAATTTGGGACATTATTTAAATTTTTTCATCCTCTTTGAGAAAAATTTGAACTGAAGTGGAAAATTTGGTATTTTTAACCTAACCAAACTTGCTAGTTCGAACAGAAAGTGTTATCACTGATGAAAAATATTATTTCTAAGAGAAATTTTGATCATAGTGTTCTCAATCTTTTTAGGATGTATGGCTCGGGTGGGAACTCACAGTTGAGGATGAGGTTCTTCTTTGTAGTACAACCACTGATGCTACTGATGATGTAATGGAAGTTCATTACACGTCAATAGGTTTGTCGTATACATCGGAGCATTTAGTGAGGCGGGGACCTTCAGGCCGACTTTAAATTGAAGATGATGAGCGGTTGGCTCCAAGTTTACCATCTATAAGAGTACGTGATGATTTGTTCCAGGAGATGCCCCCCCCATTGATTGATATAACGATAAACGATGAAGACGGGATTGAATGTATACCACCCCGTCTATGTGATATAGCGATATTAGAAGAAGATTGTGATAGTGATGTAGAGATATTAGAACCGGACATTGTATATTTAAAAACCATTATAAATATTGATTTTTCAAATGAGTAAAGATTAGAAGAATGATTTATTTTTTTTTCTTTGATAGAAAACTTGGCTGTGGACTGATAGTACTATATTGGGTGATCTAATCAAACTAAACTATTCATGTACAGAAGTGTCTGCTGGTATCCTTACTTTATGCATATCTAGTATGACAAAATTAAAATAGCACAAACAAATTTATTGCATGATTACAATATAAAACTCATTATACATATCAATAATTAGATTTATCGTTAAATGATAAATGAGAACTCTTCCACCATGGTTTTCGTTGTTCAAAATCCATTCCATAGAATGACCTCTTATGCTGTCTCTTAAAGGTCCAATTTTTCTCTTCTCTTAAAACATATTCATTATAATATTCAGTGTTATATCTTGCTTTATACACATTTTTCTTTGGGTTTTCACTGCTGTCTTTTAGACTATATTTTGAGATATCTCTATAGAGAAAGTCCTCTTTTCCTTGTCTCTTCTTTTGATATTCCTTTTCTGCCATATCGAACCTTGTTTTATGCGAGTTTACTTGCAATCGATATAAATTTCTCTCCGTATTACGTATGAATTTTCTTCTCATTTCCTCTAGATTCTTCTCATCTATCTCTACATCTATACTGTCTAAACATGCAGTATGTTCATGAGAATGTTCAAAATCATGAAAGAGTCCTTTACAAATAGATCAGTTGCAATAAAAGGATATTTCTAACTCAACTTGTTCACTCATGTTATCACACTGCTAACTATAAACTTAGTGAATTCTATTCAAACACTAATAAAAACTTGTCCTAGGCGATTACGCAATCAATTTCTCGGAAATCCACTTCCCCCTCGAGTCCTAGATCAATACATCTCTCCACCGTCAATGCGCAAGCGCAAAATTCACGCCAGTGTCATTACACCTAGACGAACAACAACAACTCAATTGACCTTGACCCTATTAGACTTGACCGATAATCCTTGAATAAATTATGTACCGTCGGCGTTAGACTAAATTGTAGATGGCAGCAGTGGGGCGGGTCCGGGCTGGTACCCCCTTTTCTACTGACACTATGCGGTCCAGTTCACTAAACACTCAACCGCCCCAAATTGAAGAATATGCAACTCATAAGTTTACATCAAACTCCACTCCAGCTCCAATTCAAATAACCACAATAAAGACAAAAGAGGTGTCCAAAGGAAGGAAAATACCAGAAATAATAAAATGCACTGAAGGAATAGAAATAACTACCAATTCTATAAACCATGTAAGTAAACCAATACACAAATTTAAATGTCAATATTTCTGTAAAAATATAAATTCAACAATAAATATAGATGCAGATAACAAAACCACAATACCCCTATATGTCACAACAAAGAAGGTAATAACCACCTTCCCAGAACCTATAGAATCTACAAGAGAAATAATAACCGCTATCCAAGGACCTATAGAATTGGAAAATAAAAATAATGAACAATGTATTAATCGTGAAAATAGATGCATTACATATAATATTTTAATCAGATGATGTGGGCATCATCAACTAGGGTAAGGGAGATATGCAACGTATTGCATAGCCAAGAAATGTGTTTCCTCTGCACAGAAGCAAAAAATTGTATCTTTTGAAAAAGTACCATTTTAGATCACCCTACAATTTCGCGAAAGCAATGGGTAGTGGCTTACGTTTAAAGTATAGTATACTTGCTGGGCGTTGCTTATCTTGAATTTCCGAAGTAGAAATTTATCTTGAATTTCCCAAGTAGAAATTCAAACTTTTTTTGACGTCATCCTTATCTAGTCGAAACAATATTAAAGTTTTGGGAGTAATCAGATAAATGATAGTTTTTTGCACAATCTTATTAAATCTAACTTTTTTACACATGCAGATGAGCATCTAAACAGCACTCAATCGTTATAGCCTTTTTTTGTATCTTCCCACACATGGGAGAGGTCAGCAAACCAGCTGTTTTACAGTAGATATATACTGAAAATTTTGTGATTAAAGTGAGTCTTAGGAAAGCATTCAGGAACGAATCTTATGCTTATTTGTCCAATTGTCATCTTGAACTTTGTCAATTGTTCATTTTAAGTAAGTACAATAAATCCATTGTTTATTATGATTTTCTTGTTTGTATTGTCAGATGTCAGACAAGCCTCTCGTGTACTCTAGGTAAAGTTCTCATTGGGAATCAGAATCATAGAATACCATACATTTCTAAACATTTAATTCATAGTCTCAAGATAGAGGCAACGAAACTCAATCAGATTCTATTTCATTCAATTCATAGGAGAAGGGATTCAAACCCTTCGTCAAGCTACCTCTAAATTAAAAGTAAGAAGCATCTTCAAGATGTAAACACCCCCTTAAGATAAAGTTAACTTCCAAATTAAATATACCCCCCGTTTCATCTGAAGCGGCCCGAAATTAGAGAAAATCTCGAGAGGAACTGACAACTAACAATACAACAAAAACCTTTCTTATTTATTTTCCTGTAAGTGTTTATTCTACTGATGTGTACCTTTTAAATTTCCTTTAGAAATAAACAATTACCCAAGTAAGAAAAGAAAATAGGAATAACATATTTTTAGTAAAATGGCACAGGAACAAAAAGAACTACTAAAAGCTAAACAATTAGTTGTAACTTCAGTAGAAATTGCAAAATCTCTCTCAGAATATGAAGGAGACACAGACGTGGACCAATTCAATATTCAATTGGCCCAATTTGTAACAATGACAAAAGTTGTTTTAAAAGTACATGGTACTCCTAAGATTAAAAGGCCAAGCGCTTACGTTTTTAAAACAAATTGAAAATTCAATAAGTACAGAGCCAACAACAGGCATTCCAAAAGATATTCACTGACACTAGTTCTTTGAGCAAACTAAAACATGGGATAGTCACATTCAAACAAACGCAAAATGTAAGAGAATACCTACATAAGATTAGGAGTTCAACAGAAGCACGATATGGCCCGGGAGAGGAAGAACTATATGAAAAAATAATACTTAATGCTTTCAAACAGTTACTCAACCCTAAGCTCTATCGTCTACTAATTTCCAAAAACATCGAAGACCTGGAATTAGCAGTCCAGGAGGTCGAGAGGGCTTGTGAAATTGACAATATTGTCTTACAACATCAAAAATTATCAATTAACAACGTAGAAACAAAAACACCCAAAACCTCGAGATCCATCCCCGCAATTTTTGTCACGAGAACCATCGCCAAAATCTAACCTAACTAGAAATCTAACCCCACCAAGGCAAAGATTGGTACGTTTTTCAGAAAATAACCAATCCAGACCAACAACCTTTGACCAACCAATAGTGTTATGCGTGTAATCGCATAGGTCACATAGCAAGGAACTGTTTTTCAAACAGTTACCACTCTAACTACCGCGGAACAGATAATGCTTTGTTCAGGGGAACAAACAATAATGGGTACGGTATGGGAGGCATTAGAGGAAATACCTCCCTAACAAGAGGTAAATATAACAATAATCAAAACCTCCAACGCAATACGTCACAATACCGTGGGAGAAATAGTTACCCAAGAAGTAATTGGAATACTAGGAGCAACTTTGCAAACAGGCAAGACCAAAATGCCAATGCTAATTGGAAGAATAATTAAAATAGAACAAATGAACGTTCTACATCAAATAACTGGGCACCCCAGGGAAACGACATAAGTCTTCAAAACCCATAAGACCTAATTTTGGCGGCAGAATATTTTATAGGTCTCCAAAAGTAGTTATACCATTTTTAAGTGCAGAAAATAACAAAATATTACCAATATTTAACAATTTTAGTGTTGCAAATATTTATTTTAATGCCCAAACAGACTGTGGAGCCACTGTAAATGTAATAAACACATCCGTATTTAATGCAATACCCAGGCACATCTAACGACGAATAAACTATTCATGTCCTAACTTATAAAGTGGGACAGGACATAATTTATAGGTTAAAGGATCTATATACCTGACGGTACGTAAAGATAATAGAAGTTTCCCTACTATATTTATTATCAGTATAAATTTCCCTTATGAAGCGATAATAGGCTCAAATTTTTTAAAAACAAACAACATACTATTAGACGTAGCTAATTCAAAACTTATCTATTCGTCAGAAAAATGGGTCAGAGTCAACAATACCCAAAACAATTCAACGAAGGTAAAAATAAATGATATGAAAGAATACAGAGACAAACAAATTCTGGAAATTACCAAATTATGTAAAGAAATTGCAAGAAAAGACCTCTCTAATAATAAACCTAACAAAATCGTTTTAAATTCAATAAACACAAAAACCTCTGAAAAATACTTTGGATTTTTAGTGCATAAAACCGAATTCCCACCTAAATCAATGCAAAGAGTTCAAATATCACAAATGATTGAACCAATTAACGACTAAAAAGAAATTTTGATTGCCTCACCAATAGAGGATATCCCTAAAAATTTTACATGTGAAGAATAAATTATAAATTATGAAAAACGAGAGGGTTACATCTGGATAACCAATACCCATGAAAATGATGTAATTAAATTAAAAAAGGGAACATGCCTAGTACAGATACAAGTTGTGTCGGAAGTAGACGTAAACAATTGGAAGAAATCAGGGGAAAACTTAGTAAATAATATAAATACACAAGAAAACGAATACCCTCTATCCAAAACCCAATTTTTGGAAAAATTTGATCGATATCCCGCTAAAGCATAAGTTATGCGAACTACTTTGGGAATTTAAAGACGTTTTTTCAGCATCCGATAACGACATAGGTCTGATTCCATTCTACGAACATGCAATACTAACTACAGGATTACCGGTTGCTAAACAACCATACCGTATTCCATACGAACATAAGGAGTGGCTTAAAAATAAAATCAAGGAGCTCGAACGAAATGAAATAATCAGACCTAGCATAAGCCCTTATTCTGCTCCCGTGTTCCTGGTACCCAGACAAAACAGGGACCTTATATTAGTGGTAGATTACAGAGCCTTAAATAAACAAGTAGTTAGCGATAAATTCCCAATTCCCAGAATAGATGAAATCTTGGATTCAATCTCAAACAAAATAAAATATTCACCTCCCTTGACTTAACTCAGGGATACCACCAAGTAAAAATAGCAGAAGGCAACGTATACAAAACAGCATTCTCTACAACAGAATGCGGTTCTTATGAATACGTAAGAGTGCCCTTTGGACTCAAAAAAAGTTCTAGGGCATTATGCAGACCCTTGCTTCATCTACTATGGGGCCTAAATAACATAATCCACTTCGTGGATGACGTAATTTACATGGATAAGAATGCTGAAGACCATTTAATTACCCTACCCAAGGTATTCGCAAAATTTAGAGAGGGAAATTTTAAGTGCAGGCCAGAAAAAAAATTGTTGCAAAGTAAAATAAAATTTTTGGGAGTAGTAGTAACGCAGGGCCAAATAGCCCCAGATCCTGAAAAAATTAAAATTGCAGAGAACCTCAGGCCGCCCCCCCAAACCATAAAACAATTGAGAGGTATTCTTGGACTTTGTGGTTGCCATAACTGCCGTTATGGTTTTAAGCTTGTCACTGCGCCTACATTTCCACACTCATAACTCCTACATTTCCAACCTTACCAAACATTATCATGGGAAATATTTTATGTGGTTGGGACTATAAATCAGTTTTTTTTTGCCAATGCCATAAAACAGTTCAAAAATCAAATTAATATAAATTATTATAAACAAAACTCTGTTTTGCTGCCTTGGATAAAATCAGAATAAACTACAAAATTAGGCTACAAAAGTAATTTATATGGTCAGATAAGATATAAAGGACTATGGCTATGAAGAATCTCAAAATCGTGTTTGGTGCAATAGCTGCTGGAGCAGTTATATATGGAGCTTTAAGGAAGAAGAGAGTAACAATAGAGACAGTTGATAAAGATGGACGAAAAGTGATAATTTTTGTGGAATCGTGTTCGAAGAGGATCACGAAGGGGACAGTTCGTTCAGGGGACGTGGAACACAAGAGGAAGGGACTGAAGGAGTCTGATTGAGGGATGCTGCTGCTTGAATTTTACTGCCGAGAAATTTATACATTTGTAATTATTTTAAAAAAAAGTTTATAAATTGAAAAAAAAAATTTCATCATGTGGGGCACATAGCGGCGGACTGTAAGGAAGCTGAAACTTGTAGCTGCTGTGGATAAACTGGCCAAACAAGCTCCCCTGTGAACCCTTGTCAAAATCCTACTCGGTACCTGAATTGCAATTCGACTAGGCAAACATGTTATTACTATGCCTGCCCTGATAACAGAAACAACTTGAAAGATGGATCACGCTCCCAAAATGTGTAATATTCTGTCTTGGAATATAAATGGGAAAGCACTTGAGAAAACAGTTCTGTTTGATACTATGAGCCTAACAAATAAAGTAATTTGTATACAAGAGCACCTGCTTTCCGAGGACAATACTAACCTGCTCAAGTTCTCAAGTTCACTCCAGTGTTTTATTCGGCCAGCTGAAGGTGTGAAATCCAGAGGTCGGCCATCTGGTGGTTTAGTCACTTTGGTGAGAAAGTCTCTTCAGGCTGAACTTTAGCATCAAGTATACACTTCCTTGATGTTAAAGTTCGCGATACTGTGATAATAAACGTCTATCTTCCTACTAATTATAGATCTAGCCTCTCGGACAGCAAGTTCACGGATGCATGTACTCAGTTAAGCCGTTTCGTGAAGGCTCAAATTCCCGGGAATACAAAAGTTCTACTAATAGGGGACTTCAACTGTGACCTACTTAATACCGAATCTGAAAGGACTCAAATCGTTATAGGTTCCCTTCCTGATCAGTCAAATGTCGTTGATAAGGCCAAAGCTTACACATTTATCAGTGCTGCAGACACCGTCTCAAATCTTGACCATGTGTTAACGAACTTCCCGGTGAGTGACGAAGTAAATGTTACAGCTGATGGTTCTTACTCTGACCATTTGCCTTTGTCATTGTCAATAACACTAGACTGTCCAAAGTTGTCGGGTCCGTGCAAATCCCAATGGAGAGTATAGAGTGACTAAAAACAAGTGTCGAATGATCTCTTTGCGGCTACTTCTGGGGATATCCTGAGTAAAATAAAAGTTCCCTTCCATCTGCTGCAGAGAAATGCAAACTCGTATTGCAGTGAAAGTGA
Organism: Artemia sp. Qi Xiang Cuo; assembly: GCF_049724085.1. Classification (NCBI taxonomy): domain Eukaryota; kingdom Metazoa; phylum Arthropoda; class Branchiopoda; order Anostraca; family Artemiidae; genus Artemia; species Artemia sp. Qi Xiang Cuo. Next base: position 72,163,364 of record NC_142805.1, on the reverse strand, counting down.
AATATGTCTGCAGATAAACATGTACTGTGCAGAAATATCGCATGCTCTGAGGATCGCGGAGAGTGTAGCAGTTCCTGTGAAGCGTATCCGTAATAAATCACAGGTGAAAGGGTGGTCTAGAAATCCGGAGCTAGCGGCGGCTTGTGCGTCGGCGAAGCTATGGCTGAAAGTTTGGCATGATAGTGGGAAGCCACGAAGTGGAATAGTGAACGAGATTCGAATCCATACTAAACGAAAGTTCAATAAAGCGTTAGATGCCCACCGTGCAACCCTCAAAGAAAATTTTGTGCAAAAGCTCAGTAAGAATCCGAACCTTATTTGGTCCCTTCGGTCTAAGCCTGAAGAAGCCAAGCCTACGTCTAATATTTCTGCTAATCAGTGGAGTGCTTACTTTGAGTCCGAGTTTAAAGCGCTTGATCCAGTTCTGCAGTCTAATTACGAAAATGAGCTGACTTCTATGCTTACCGACACCTTCGACGATTTCTCAGTGTCGCCGGTCACAATTTGCCAGGCCGTTAAAAAGCTGAAAAAGGTATACTCAAAAGGCTGCGATAGTATTTGTTCTCTACATATTTCTTTAGGAGGTTATGTTCTTTACCATCATATTGCCCTCCTGTTTCAGATGATTTTGACACAAGGGATAGTCCCGAGTTGCTTTAGTCTGGGTATGGTTATACTGATATTAAAGAAGGGGAAGCCAGCCGAACAGCCTTCTTCGTATCGGCCAGTAACGGTCTCTTCAGTATTTTGTAAACTATTCGAGATTGTTTTGTTTGATGAGATTTATGATAAGTGTGAGATGCCTCCACACCAGTTTTATTTTTGAAAAAGCCTCGGGTACACCCATGTACTTCTTGCTCACATATCTTGCTCACATATCGCTGATCTTCTTGCTAACATATTACTTGATGCTAATCTCTCGCGAGAAACTTTGATCTTTGGTCAGTATGATGTCAGGAGAGCTTTTGACTCTGGGATTCATGCCCAGATTTTGGTTGAGCTGTGTAAGCGAGGCGTGCGTTCTTCTATTGTAAGGTCACTACGTGATATGTATAGGAACCTAAAGCTTCGTGTTCGTTTGCAAGATGGTGAGCTTAGTGGGGAGATATCCGTACATAAGGGAATTAAGCAAGGGGCTATAACGTCTCCTACTTTGTATAATAACAGTGTTAATGATGCACATCAGGTTATCTCTCCGACTTATATTTGCAAGCATATTAACTTGTCACTTCTGGGTTCGCAGATGATCTTTTAAATCTGTATCGGTTGCTTTCTTCATTAGAAAATAATTTCTCGCGTCTTGAAAAAAGTTATGCTGATATTGGTTTGCAGTTTAATGTAGAAAAGTCTGCTGTTTTGTTTTTTAATGGCCCTGAAGAAAATGCTACAGTCAGGCTTTTTGTAATTACCGTAACACCGTCTAGTCACATTACATACCTTGGCCTCCCGATTGGTCGTAATCTTCGAGAGACCCAGTCTTTGCTTATTGAAAACCTTTCTAAAAAAGTGCGCATTGCCTATGCGGGTGTTGTCACTAGCCGTCGCAATTCAAGCCGTAAATATTTGACTCGTCTTTATAATGCAGTAGCTTTGCCTCATGTCTTGTACCTGTCTCCTTTTTGGAAGCTCCTGAGTGCACGAAACAAGAGAGACATAAGGTCGGTATTTTTCAAGTATGCCCGATATCTTCTTCAAGTGCCGCCTTTTGTTAGAAACCGCCATATTGCTGTGAAATACGGAATTGTTGAGCCTCTGAGTGCCGTGGAGGAGGTAATTCACCTTCTCAAATAGTTGTGTTATTATGTAGTTCTTTCTGTTTGTATTTGTTTTTCTTGCCAGTTTTTGCCTTTTCTTTTTTTCTAGTTCGTGCTCTGTCTTTTTCTGTTTATTGTAAGACAGGTTATTAATAAAATTCATTCAAAATGGCCCAAGTTAAAAGTTAAAACGGCCAAACTATTTTGAAATTTTTTTTATTCAATCTTGAACCCTAGGAATGCAAATCACTAGGTAGTAAGTTATTTCTGGAACGAATGAAACCGCAACAAACAAAAAGAGCCACCTTTAAAGATAATAGCAAGAAAATTAAAATGAGATCCTAAACTCTAAGCCTAACAAAAAAAAGACAGAAGAAATTTTGTCGACTATAATATAAAATGATGAACCAAATTGTGAATTATTGATCATCACTCTCCCAGGAGCTAACGAGGAACAATTGCGTTGCACAATTGTTAATAATGTGATTACACCAGGCTTGGTGAAATTTTACAGATGTATACCCAATTTATCACCAGACCACGGTGTAATGTACATCGCTGATTACAATACAAGAAGTACGGCAGCATTTGCCAAAAAAAAATTACACCGTCTCTTTTGTGTTTTATTTGACCTTCCTGAATTTAATGATGTAGCGTAACTTGTGTTTAAACGATTGTTTTAAGTATAATGTAGAATTAAATAAGTGTTGAAGGAAATTAAAATGTGTATAATAGCGTATACTAAAGAGCATAATAAGAGACCTTACTTAAAGTTAAAGGAATTAATCTCTTATATCGTCGTTTTTTTAAAACAGCTTAGAAGAAATTTCTACGTTTTAGATTTCCCAGTGGAAATTCTATACATTTGAACTTAGATGATAATAACATCGTTTTGTTAAAAGCAATGTGTGGTATGATATTAGTTTATTTGTTTTATATTGTCTTGTACCGCGACATTCACCATTAAATGTACCTTATCGCATTACTTATTATGCATTACGACTACTCGATTTTAAAGAACATGTGATTCTGCCTCGTTATTTTTATTACAGATATTGGAATGACCTACTGGAAATCAATCGTTACAATACGTAGTCCAGTGCAGATACAACCTAGTAGCATCTATTTTCATCATCCCTCAACCAACGAAGAGTAATCACCATAAATTACAGGCAACGAAGCTAGGGCATAAATTGCGGTTACCTTTTTGATCATTGTTTCCTCAATCGCAAACCATATTATGCATCAGGTAACACTACATAATAAATCTCAGTATCAAGTGCATTAACGAACTGTATAAACATAGCAATCCTGAGAACCCCCATCAGTCAGTATAAGATGTAAATGCATAAATATCACCCTTGATAATCTTTATGGACCCATATACCATATAACTGTATAGTTATGATATTTGATGAACCCAATTTATTTACATGTTGCAGATTCACGGGTTGAATCCCTTTCGACCATTTCTCGGGATCCATCCTATCACCTCTATCAAATGGTCGTACAGTTCCTGTCTCTGTTATCCCGTAAATGTTACGAGATAATTTCTGAAAAATTGACCCGGAAACCAACCACTGAATTACAGAAACCAAAAGTAATCCCAGTGACTAATCCCTGAGTGACAATATACTCCTCCCACAAGTTAAAGACGATATGTTGAAGAAGACACTAAAGCTTGATGTCGGCTCATTCCAAATCCAAACATCAATTCTCCTGTGATTAACCAAGGACTAACCGCAAAATTCATAGATCGAGCCATGCACGAACAATTTTATACGAGAAATATAATCTCTAAGTGCACAAAAGAACAATTTTATACGAGAAATACATTCTCTATGTGCTTTAAAATAACCCAAGAATGATATGCCAAGAAGAAAATTAACCCATCTAGTACCAACGCGATCCCAGTGTTCAACCCCTTAACGATAAAGCACCTCATAAACTATCCAAAGACAGCAGGTGAGAATGAACTCTGATATCAAAATTCCACACACCTGTACCTAAAAGTATCATTTCCCGTTTGACAATTAGAGAAAGCACTTCGTCCAAGATGAACATAACCATGCTCGAACTATTCTGTGAAGAAACTATATTGTAAGTGTTTTAAAATTTTTTGCACAAGACGAAAATAGTGAAGGACCATAATTTACAACAGGAGTGAGTACGCTAAGAGACACCTAAGGTGGTGAAGTAGGTGTGAATTTGCATATGTCACATTTTAGTAGTTTTGATAAATTAACAATTTCGATATCTTATCTTTAGTATTACATAGCGAGCATAACCAGTGAAAGTGTTTTGGTGTTCACCAACGAAGGTGGTGACATAGTATCTATGTTTTAAACCATTCATATATATATATATATATATATATATATATATATATATATATATATATATATATATATATATATATATATATATATATATATGTGTGTGTGTGTGTGTGTGTATTGCTAATTGCTTCGATAGAGTTATGTGTAGTGTTGTCGTATTATTCCATCAATTTAGCGTAGATAGGAAACATAATTATCCCATAGTTAGCGTAAGATAAAAACTTATAAAAGGTGATTCTTAAAAAAAAAATCTTATAGTAATAGTAGAATAGTCCCAACCACATAAAACATTTCCCTTGATAATGTTTGGTAAGGTTGGAAATGTAGGAGTTATTAGTGTTAGATTAGAAAAAACAAAAAAAAAATCTTTTGTGTTGTAGCTAGGCTGTAACCATAGATAATTTGAGTCCGGTAGAGGAGCCTTAGAAAAGGATATATAATAAAATAAAAAAAGTGATACAAAAGTTTTTTTTTAAGAACTCCTGATTAAGCTTAAACAAGGTATAAAATAATACAATATCAATTAAAGTTTATAGGACAAATAGTAGATAAATTTCGAAGTACTTTAAAACCCAAGGGAAAGCAAGTCCTAATGACGGGACGTCATTAAATAGTGGGAAGGGTAATGTGTACTGTGAATAATGTATATGTACTTAAAATATAAAAAATGTACCTCCTTCTAAAGATAATTCCGATATAAATTAAACTCCCCCTAATTGAGTTTAAATTCCGTTTCAAACTCTCGTCTAAATTCATAAACAGAGTAAGAAAAACCACATTTTATTCTCAGCCATATATCCCTTTAAAAATAAAAGATGATTAATTTCGAATACCAGCTTAAAGAATTTCAAGAATTGTTTGTTGTACTCAATAAAACTTCACATTATTTGTTCTACAAAACAAAAGAGACTTGAACATTTCCAAACGCTATTGGCAGATTTGAAAAGCAAAAAAACTAAGGGTTTTTTGCAAGTACAAAGCTAATGAGATGGATTTGAATTTCGCGGAAGTATTCGACAAATATAGTGGGACATTGTTTGAAACTTAGTTTGGAGGTTCTCTTAGGAATGTGGGCATTTAATGATCTAAATATTGCGAAAAAACTATTGGGTAGTTTGTCAGAATAATGGTCTTACTTTGTCAGCATAATGATGAAGGAGGGTGCCCCCCAAGAGGAGTTGGGCCAATGGCGAAATAGCTCTGAGCGCACAGAATCAAGACTCGTGTTATATAGTGGTGAAAAAGTGTTTTTCGAGGCATTCTAACACAGATTATTATTATGATTAAGATCATAGGAAGGACGGAGGAAAGATTATTCAGTATGTAGTTTAAAACTGAAGTCTTGCTTATTTATGTATGTTGCTGTATACCTAAAAATGTAAGACTAATAAACCTATTACTTTTCTATTTGTGTTTGTTTTTATTATATGCCTGTATCTCACTGCAAAGTAGATAACTAGTTCAAATGTCTCCATTAGTAGCGCTCCCAAGGAATCTGATAGCCCTACGCAGTATGATTACGCTACTAGATTGATGGCTCCCCAGCCTAATTAATCACCCCACGAGGCAATTCTAACTTACTAATTAATATATTTTATTTTCACCCATAGGGAGTGGCGCGGTAATTTTTCTACCCCCTCGTCATACTCATCCCTTTCCCCCATTACAAGTGGCACAGTCTTTAGCGGCACAAGTTTATAACAGCTTAGCGGCACGAGGTAATCGTAGCGGCACAAGTCAGTGACAAGCTTAAAATCATTACGGCGCAGTGACAAGCTTAAAACCATAACGGCACAGTATTCATTCGATTGTTTCAGTCGACTACAGATAGTGATAGGATTAAGACAGAGGAAATTTTGTCGACTAAAATATAAAATAATGAACCAAGTTGTGAATTATTGATCATCGCTCCCCCAGGAGCTAACGAAGAACAATTGCGTTGCATAATTGTTAATAATGTGATTACACCAGGCTTGGTGAAATTTTACATTTTAGTGATAGGATTAAGACAGAGGAAATTTTGTCGACTATAATATAAAGTGATGAACTAAGTTGTGAATTATTGATCATCACTCTCCCAGGAACTAACGAGGAACAATTGCGTTGCACAATTGTTAATAATATGATAACACCAGGCTTGGTGAAATTTTACAGATGTATACCCAATTTATCGCCAGACCACGGTGTAATGTACATCGCCTATTACAATACAAGAAGCACGGCAGCATTTGCCAAAAAAAAATTATACCGTCTCTTTTGTGTTTTATTTGACCTTCCTGAATTTAGTGATGTAGCGTAACTTGTGTTTAATTGATTGTTTTAAATCTAATGTAGAATTAAATAAGTGTTGGAGGAAATTAAAATGTGTGTAATAGCGTATACTAAAGAGCATAATAAGAGACCTTACTTAAAGTTAAAGGAATTAATCTCTTATATCGTCGTGTTTCTAAAAAACCTTAGAAGAAAATTCTATGTTTTAGATTTCCCAGTGAAAATTCTATATATTTGAACTAATATGATAATAACAACGTTTTGTTAAAATCAATGTGTGTAATGATATTAGTGTATTTTTTTTATATTGTCTTGTAGCGCGACATTCACCATTAAATGTACCCAATCGCATTACTTATTATGTATTACGACTACTCAATTTTAAAGAACATGTGATTCTGCCTCATTATTTTTATTACGGATATTGGAATGACCTATTGGAAATCAATCGTTACAATACGTAGTCCAGTTCAAATACAACCTAGTAGCATCTATTTTCATCATCCCTCAACCAACGAAGAGTACTCACCATAAATTCCAGGCAACGAAGCTAGGACGAAAATAACGCTACATAATAAATCTCAGTATCCAGGGCATTAACGAACTATATAAACAGAGCAATCCTGAGAACCCCCATCAGTCAGTATAAGATGTAAATGCATAAATATCACCCTTGATAATCCTTATGGACCCATATACCATATAACTGTTTAGTTATGATATTTGATGAACCAAATTTATTTACATGTCGCAGATTCACGCGTTGAATCCCTTTCGAAAATTTCTCGGGATCCATCCTATCACCTCTATCAAATGGTCGTAAAGTTCCTATCTCTGTTATCCCGTAAATGTTACGAGATAATTTCTGAAAAATGGACCCGGAAACCAACCACTGAATTACAGAAACCGAAAGTAATCAAAGTGACTAATCCCTGAGTGACAATATACTCCTCCCACAAGTTAAAGACGATATGTTGAAGAAGACACTAAAGTTTGATGTCGACCCATTCCAAATCCAAACATCAATTCTCCTGTGATTAACCAAGGAATAACCGCAAAATTCATAGATCGAGCCATGCACGAACAATTTTATCTGAGAAATATAATCTGTAAGTGCACGAACAAACAATTTTAAACGAGAAATATAATCTCTAAGTGCACAAACGAACAATTTTATACGAGAAATACATTCTCTATGTGCTTTAAAATAACCCAAGAATGATAAATCTTATAGTAATAGTAGAATAGTCCCAACCACATAAAACATTTCCCATGATAATGTTTGGTAAGGTTGGAAATGTAGGAGTTATCAGTGTTAGATGTAGAAAAAACAAAAAAAAATCTTTTGTGTAGTAGCTAGGCTGTAACCATAGATAATCTGAGTCCGGTAGAGTAACCTTAGAAAAGGATATAGAATTAGATAAGAAAAGTAATACAGAAAATTGTTTTAAGAACTCCTGATTAAGCTTAAACAAGGTATAAAATAATACAATATCAAATAGAGTTTATAGGATAAATAGTACATAAATTTCGAAGTACTTTAAAACCCAAGGGCAAGCAAGTCGTAATGACGGGACGTCATTAAATATTGGGAAGGGTATACCGTGAATAATAGGTACTTAAAATATAAAAAAATTATCTCCTTCTAAAAATACTTCCGATATAAATTAAACTCCCCCTAATTGAGTTTAAATTCCGTTTCAAACTCTCGTCTAAATTCATAAACAGAGAAAAAAACCGCATTTATTCTAAGCATAATATCCCTTTAAAAAGTACCAACTAAAAGATTATTCATTTCGAATACCATAGTTGCTAGATCTGTTGAAGACCTTTTGTATCAAGTTAAATCTTGAAGACATTTAATTATTGTGCCACTATATAAAGGTCAAAGGAATAAAAATATTCATCACGTGTGACGATGATGTAGTTGTGTTGGTTTAAATTATTTTTGAAGTGAATTTATAACGAGATGAGCGTTTCCGAGCTTTTGTATTCACCGCTGTTGAACTTTGATTTTGAAAATTTAAGTGGTATTGATGAAGCCGTTATTTTAAGGAAAGGAGTGGACTTTTTTAAAGATTTGAAAACTGTTAAGTCAGAGAAAGCAAAGCTATGGAGTTTTGTGAAGGAAAATGATCCACCTGTCAGAAGGGGCACTAATGCAATTCTCAGTCACCTGCAAGATATTATAGACTTTATGAAGAAATGTGAGGCCGATGGAAAACAGCTCCCTTGTTTTGTCATGAAAAGGCCAACAGAAGTCCCTGTTATCTCTGCTACAGCGTTTACACACGTCACAGCCAAGCTTACGAGCCTTGAGCAAGCGATTTCGCTAGTTTCTGCCATGATTGATTCGTGCAATCTGAACTTTCCTCAAATACCTGTGATTAGCCAACCTGCTGCGTGTGATACGCATACTACAATTTTGATCTCCGATCCCTCACCTGAGCATGGTAACCCGCTAAAGCGAAAATCAGTAATAGACTCAATTCTGGTCATCAGCTGGTGTCCAGAGTGCGAGCGACTAAAAAGCGGTGGACGGTGAATATTGAGAAATTTGCAGCTGAAGATTTTTGCAAATCAGCAAAGGAAGCTCTACCTGGTTCTAGTGTGAAAGTTTTATCTAAAAAACACACTGGTGTTATTCGAGAAGTCCCGTCTGATTTTGACCTTGAAATGCTACAGAACCAGTTTGGTATAATCGGGTCCAGTCGGTTTGGAACAAGCAAATCGGTTAAACTTGAATTTGCAGACGCGATTACGAAAGGATCATTTCTGCGAAACGGTGTGAAGATTGGGTATGAAAACTTCCGTGTTTATGAGTTCAAGCAATTGCCAAAGTGTTGCTTCAAGTGTCGTTCCCCCGGGCACTTGGAAAGTGTATGTACTAGTAGCAATCCCAAGTGCGCTCGTTGTGCTGGACCTCATTTATTTACGAACAGTGATCGTTGTACGGAATCTCCGATATGTGCCAATTGTGGAGGATCTCATCCTTCTTACAGCCTACGATGGCCTGTTAAGAAGATCACTGATAAGGTCTATTCTCAGAAATGAATACGGGCATAAGTATAGTCTCATTAAATATTAATGGAACGAGAGGCAAGGACTTTTTTATTGATGATCTGTATGTTAATTACGACGTTGTTTGTCTCCAAGAACATTTACTGACTGCCTTTAGCGAAAATTTTCTGAGACGAAGCAGAGATCACGTTGTTTTTGTGCGTCCAGTTAAAATTATGCGTGGCCGCCCTTCTGGCGGCTTAGCATGTGTTTTTAAGATAAATATTTCTGGTGCAAGTCCTGTGCTTTTCCAATCAGATGACACTTTTCTTGCGGTGTGTCTTGGTAATATTGTATTAATTAATGTGTATCTGCCATATAATGATCGTTCCATTCGTTCACTTCAGAATTTCTCTTGTGCTTGTAATGGTCTTAAAACTTTAATTCAAAAGATATCGGATAACGGGTTGCATTTTGTTGTTGCTGGTGATTTTAATACCGATCTGGTTTCTGATAATGTAAGGAATGGTCAGCATTTTGATTCTCTCCCGGCTTATAAAATTGTTCCGAAGTCTCATGATTATATGTATATTCACCATTCAGGTAGTAAATCAGACATTGATCACGTTATTTGTTCTGCAACTCTTGTCTGCTCGCCAGTTACGGTTCATTTTGACGAAAATGATCTTGATCACCTTCCGCTGTCTTTTTGTTTATCGAAGTCTGTTGTTTGTTCTGGGAGTGTGTCTAAGAGTCGTGGTGTACGTTCTAAATGGTTTTATAAGCCTGATTGGAATGATGCGAATTTTTCTGTTTATCTTATAACATTGGCTTCACTTCTAAGTACGATTTATGTTCCTTATCAGCTTTTGTTCCCCACAACCCACGACGTCTGATTCCTCAGACGGCGAAAATAAACCACCTCGATCGAGGCTAAACGAATTAAAACCCTTTAATTTCAAATAACGATACTTCGAAAACGAAAGCGAAGAAGAGAATTTTCATGAATTTATAACAATGACAAATATGGTTAACCCAAAGAATAAAATCCCAAATGCCCCAAAACACAGAAAAAGTGATTCATCCTCTACAGATTGTTCAGAGGAACAAGATTATACAATTTCCCCAAAATCTCAATTTTTTCCCGATAGAATCTAAACTCCCCATCCCCCCAAACCATTCCCAAAGGATTTAATGTCACCAACAACGCCCATAGAGCGACCCATATCACTATGACGAGTTAAATAAAGCTATTGATAGCCCTGGAGACCAAAGATTGGAGTGCCCCAGAGAACCACGAGGAAAGACTTTGCGCGAAGCAATGGACATAATAATTTATCTGATCAAAACAAGGCAAAGGACATCCAATGTGAATCCCGAAACTCCTAAGGATACTCAAAAATCGCATGATCATGATATAACGGTATCCAAGGCCAAACCAAGGGACTGAACATCTTGGAAGGAGACTATGATACAACAGGTTCCACATCACCCTGAAGACTTTGCTTTCAAGCAATGGCGTAACCCGACAAAAACATTCGATTCATCAGAAAGTTCACAAGAATAATTTAACCTGCCAGAAGTAGGAGTCTATAAAAAAAAATAATTGATAAGGCTACAACTTCATGAGGCGAAAAATTTTTGAAAGCGAGGCCGGCTCCACACCCAAGTCCCAAGAGTCCCCCCTTACAAATCCAGACCCTAAATCATCAAGTTCATCTGAGTCTGAAAGCGAATCGGATCAGGAGAAATTCAGAGCTCCGAAAAGTTTAAAACAAAACTTCGGCGGCATCGCACAGAAAGGAGGCAAAACTAAAAGGTAAAAAATTCCTAAAGAAACAATATAAAAAAATTTGACAATCTCGTTAGCCAAACCAAAAAAAGATAAGCCCTAAACAACCAAGGAAATTTCAACCAAATCCGGTAGAGTAATTAAAAACCAGAAAAATTAGATATATAAATAAATCTAAATGTATTAATCTACATGTTACATCAGCAGGTAATACCCTCCCATTATATTACAAAACACTTTCAGGTACATGTTGAATCACTCAAAATACCCAATTGATCGATTAAATAACGACTGAATAACTAAAATCGGATTATTAAATAACTTGGTCAGTTATTCTAAGGATAGTGTGAGTAAAATTCTTATTTAAATAAATAACACACTAACAAAAGTAAAGTGATAGATTGCTAAATTAACAGTTATTAACTAACCCCTTACAGTGTGATATTAACAGTGAAAAAAAAATTATTGTTTTCTTTGCTCATTTTTCCTCATATTTCCTCCAAAAAATAATTTTGTTTCGTTCATTCTAATATTAAAATGATGGCCGAATATGAAGATGAAACTCCAGCAATTCTGTTTGGCGAATTTATCTCGCCATGCAAAATGGAGTTACATGAATTTATAACCGAAAGTGCTTCCGAAGGAAGAAGAAATAGATTCAGAAAATGGACTCCCGGATGGGTGCAATATTAAAAGTGTTTTAGGCGCTATTGGAGATATGTGCGACACGAACACATACGACATAACAAATGAAGCTGCATTTTTTATTAGTGGGGAAGTTTTTCCAAACCTCACAGAAACCCCTCCCAAAATATATCCTTTGGATCTGGCCATCCAAGCAAACAACCCCCAAGCCACAAGAGCCTTACTAAACAATGAAGCCCGAACAACTACACATTTAACTGAAAATACTCGGTATCTAATTACAAGATTAGATCACAAGGTTTTAAGCATGATCTTACTCCACCAGGAAACAAAATCTTATTTACTAAACAACAGGGATTGGTTTCTTAAGAGTCTATCCGATTTCATGGACATCATCATAATACTAAATATACATGATGACATTATACACCTACCCAAAATCATCAAAGTGAAAAAGGCCATTAGGACATTCAGAATTCTCAGTAAGTCAGTACCAAGGAATTCATCTCACCAGAAGTTAATGTTCAAATTCATGGTTTACGAAATAATTCGTAAATTTATACCATACGTACCAGAAAAACCTAACCCAATTCGAATATTTCACTTCTGGCACTTTGACCTGATTCAGATACTAATGAATCAAGGTGTGTCCTTGTGGTAGAGAGATTTGAACCGTTTTCGGAGGCGAGAATATAACTTTATAATTCGTAATACGGTTCAAGTCTTCTTCCAAAGAATCGAGGACGATCACCTTTGGGCACTACCATCAGGGGGACCATTAAACGACCACTTCATTAGGCTCTATGACTATAATACATTAAAGTCCATGATCTACAACCTGTATCAATCCAACAGTAACTTCCCGTTCGAAATAAAAAATAAACACATACTTGCATTTGAGGAAAAGAGGGACCTAAATCCAACCAAAGAAAAAGATGTGGTAACCCTCGAGTCAATATTTAGACCCCTCTCAAGCGAAGATGAAGTAACTACCTTATTGGGTCTGTGTCGGAAAAGAATACGTACACACATGATCCGATGCAACAAAAGTATATCAGACGTAACACAAATAAGGAAACTGTCCTTCAAAAGAAACTTATTAAAATACCTAATGTACTATCCAAAATATCCAGGAGAAGGAACCAAAATAACTTTTAAGGCAAATATAAAAGATAATGACTACATAGTAGGGACGGTCAAAGGGGAAATCCGAAAAATCAAAAAATTCGAGCATTTAAAAGAAACTTTAGTCCAATTCTAGATAATTGGTAAAATTACACACTTACGCAAACAACCACGCGCAAAAAGGGTGACCACAAATACAAATGAAGGATTAAAAATAATCTCCACTCGTGGCACATATTTCTCCAGTAGCCAGTAAAGTCAAGGTAAAATATAACTATGAAGTTCCCAAGTACAGTAGTAAACTCCCAAAAAAGATTAGTTAATCAGACGTAATAACAGGGTCATCATAATTGGACTAGTTACAAACTTTGGACCAATCAAAATAATAAAGAAATCAGCCGTACATTCCAATATTGGTCAACCTCTGTGTTCACAATACTTGGTGATAACTAAAAGTTCCAAAGACAACTCTACAATGATAAACAACCTCAAGACATATTTAATGGAAATATGTATTTATATCCTTACCAACTGAGTAGGAAAACTTTGTCATTTTTTTTTATATAGTATCACTCAACATAAACCCAACAACCCTATATATTTTGAGAGTTGAGCAATGACGCATCCCTTGCCATGCATAGACTGTTGAGTCATCTCAAGAGGAGATCACAACTAATATATATATATATATATAAAAAAGAAAAAAAGTAGTTTCATGGAAATCTAAATAATTTTAGACCACTATGGAAATTTGGAGAATCGAATTCCCACAACTACTTTGAACAAAATGGCTATCTCAAAATTTTGATTGGATGTGTTTTGGGAAATGATGGGAGTGGGGGGGGGCTAGTTGCACTCCAATCACTTTCGACTATTAAAAAGGGCACTAGCCCTTTAATATCCATCGAATAAACCTTTTTTGATGTTTTTACGACAACGCCTTCTATAAAAAGCCTTATATGCCCCAGGGCATAACTTAAAACCCTTGCCCTGAGGGTTGTGGGGGAGTGTCCTCCTCAAAAATATATTTTCCATCTGGAAATCAACTACGCTGAACAAAATGGCTATCTCAAAATTTTGATTGGATGTGTTTGGGGGAATGATTGGCGTGGGAGGGGGGTAGTTGCCCTCCATTCATTTTCGACTACTAAAAAGGGCACTAGAACTCTCAATTTCCAATCAAATGAGCCCCCTTTGAAGCTTTTACGACAACCCCTTCCATATGAAGTGCCTCTGGAAAAAACAACATAAAACAATGGAGCCGTATGGCCTTTACTATAGGCAACGCTACAGCGTTGCCTCTGATATAGTATACCCCAATCCAAAATGAAGAACACTTATTAATCAAACATATATAAGATAACCATTAATCCTACTAAAGAAAAGAATGAAATAAACCATTAAGATAATTAAAAACAGAAACTCTTGATTAAAAGGTCATTTTTAAATATATAAGAAAAGTAACTTAAAAAGAATCCTAATATAAAACAAACAAAAAACTTACTGTTCTGCTATAATATAATATAAAATGGCATACCCAACTATTTCAAACAATGTGTGCGCCTCAAGAATCTTTCTTAAAATGGCTTCCATTTGAACCAAGAAATTTCGTTTCTAAACCCAAGGCCAATCAAAACAAAGGAAATTTAATCTTGTATTATACATAAAGGATACAATTTTGAACAAGACTAAATAGATAGAAAATTTAATTAAGAACATAAAACACCTTAATAATTTATAAAAAAAAGAATATCCTAAAAAAAATACAAATAACAAAATTAAGTATGAACGATCCTTTAGAAACGGAAGATTTTTCAAAACTTTGCCGCATGACTTTAAACATTTGCAAGATAATAGTTGAATTGGCTTGTATGTATATAATCCAACAATTAAGTTATACCAAATAACAACCTATAAATACAAGACTTGTTGAAATTTGTCAAATCAACATTATAATTTCTTTGAGTCTAGGATAAGTGTGTCTAACTTACAAAGTAGGCCTATCTCTAGTTCTCAAGAAACATGTAATATGCTAAAAATCTAGTTAATGACTTGTAACCTAACATAAATACTTTGTACAACATCAACCAAACCTTTCTTTATTCTATAAAAGGGTGGGACCCTCTTACCCAAAAGTAGGCTCATACAAGCTCAAATCCAATTTACAAATTATATTCAGTATCAAGCTGAAACCACTTAAAACCAGGTATAAAATATTAACCACAAAATTATAACTGAGAAACTATGTTAACTATATTAACAATATAACTCCTTTGAATTATATATATATATATATATTACAATACTCTAAAAACTAGTATAGACACTAAATAAACTTTAGCTAGAGGATAAACATCCCATATACATCTATACACTAAGAATACATAAGGAAAAATAACAGAATTGGCAAATTAAAACAACCAAACATTGGAACGACCGATGCGCCATCTAAAATCATCATATAAAATTACTAATCTACAAATAAAACAAATGAATAAAAACTGACTAAATTATTAAAACATATATAAGCCTAAAAATTAATTAACTTATGAACCAAACATAAACCTAATCAAACCTAAATTAAGGTGACGTAGGCCTACTAGCCCATATGTCTTAAATAAAGCCATTCAAGAACTAATTGTGTTAAACAATTAACATATGAGATGTTTTAATTGTGGTTAATACTAATATCCATCATAGGGGATATGTTACCAAATGAGTAAATTGAACCCAGTTAACACAAAAAACCTAAAAAATGTATAATGAAAATACGCAAACTAACCTTAATGCATGATACAATGCTTAATGTTGTGACAACTAGTATGTGATAAGTGCTTTAGCTTACTCATATAAAACAATTAGTATAGCATAGCAATAAATAAAAACATTAGTCCTAGCAAATGTATAATTAAATATGGACATTAACTAAATATATTTGAGTGTGCAAAACTCACAACTTAAACAAGTTATGATATTTATTTCTTAATGATGCCAGTACTCTGATTATTTCTAAGCTCCAATAGACTCTTGTCCCCTATAATTCTACGTCCAGGTTAAAAATGGACATAGCCTTTAAAAAAAAGTCGATTTAAATAAACATCAGTAGGCATTGGTAAACAAAACAATATTTACCATCAAAAGTTTCAAACGCAGGTCAAATAAGTAGTTCTTACTAACATACCTAACTAATGTTAACATTAATTTTAGAAACCAAAATGATGATCAGAACAATAATGATGATCAGAACAATAATGAGGAACCTTTTCATTCTACATATAAAAGATCAGGACATAGTAAAACATGGATTAATATTTAAGCACGAAAATTCGCTTCTAGCCAGCCACAATGCATGGAAGATATTCATGAAACTAGATCCAAAACCTTTTGAAACCTTATTTCTCCAAGTAATGAGACTAGAGAGAAATACAAATAAACTAAAGAATAAATCTTTCAATTTCTAAGATCGGACAAAGGATTGCAAGCAAGTAAAAGCTTCCAAAAATAAAAAGAGGATATATCATTTCCCATAATCCCAAACTTGAAATCAAAAAACCTAATAGATGATTTTGATAAGAAAATGGCCAAAATAGATAAAGCAAATAAGAATAAGCGCAAAATGAGATGGACGAAAAAGATCAATAGATGATCACCCATCCTCCAAAAATGATAACGAATCAAATCAAGACACAAGAATTCCAATAAAGCCCCCTGTCAAAGAAATAAAATTTTATGATGGAAACTATGCTCTGATAAATGAAAAACCAAATATATGGCACTTTCTCAAGGGACCAAATGCATGGAACTTTCTCGAGGGACTATGGAACAAAAAAGTCTTAATCAAAATCTATGATGACGCATCAATTCCTGAGATAAACACTAAAGTCACAACGAATCCCCAAGACACTAGTAGAAAAGGGGGTACCAGCCCGGACCCGCACCACTGTTGCCATCTATAATTTAGCTAAACTCCGACGGGAAATAATTTATTCAAGGATTATCGATCGAGTCTAATGGGGTCAAGGTCAATTGATTTGTTGTTGTTCGTCTAGGTGCAATGACTCCAGGGGAAGTTTGCACATGCGCATTAACAGGGGGAGAGATGTATTGATCTAGGACTTGAGGGGGAAGTGGATTTCTGAGAACTTGATTACATAATCGGTGGGGAATGTATTGATGCGATAACGGGAACAGGATCATGTGTCTTACTCTAAGCCAATCAGAGAAGTTATGTAAATTTGCCTATTACTTCAGAATTTGTCCTTGAGATTTTGTATATAACGGATATGCGTTGTGATTAAACTTTCATAAAGTCCTAAGGCACAATGGATAAAGCACTTGATATTATTGACTCGGAAGCTTTGGCTGCAGCGATTTATAATGTGAGTTCAGTTTAGTTGATTTTCAAAGTTTATTTCAAAATAAAAGCATTTTAGACGGCATGGCTACCAGTCAGTGGAAACGGTTTCAGGGGATAGGGCCATTTTACGTTTTAAAAATTTTCAAAACACCCTCCTCCAGAGCAATCAAATCTCTTTGGATTGTGAGGCGAAGTTACTGGAAGTGAACGATCCTCGATTTGAAAATCGAATCAAAGAACATCAAGCTATTAGTCTCCTACGCTCATACGCAGAGACAGTTCTAACACTATGCAGCTGTTAGGAATAGTTGAAACGTTGGATGAGGGAGAGTGCATGGTCAAGGCACTGATTAAATTAATTGGCATCGCTAATGGCGCTATTTCTCGCTTGAAATACCCATTACCCGATGTTGTTGTCTGCAGAGGATCGTCTCGCGATTAAAAATCAAAAATTAAAAAATATGTTGGGTTTGTAAGGGGGAGTTTGAACAGGGGGATAAGGGGAAAGGGACTAGGGGGAAAAGAGGGAGGAAGGGGAAAGTCAGAGACCACAATCATTTGTGGCAGGAAATATCATCTGGGGGTAGTAATTTTAGAGGGGTAGCGCATCAATCATGCAACTTAAACGTTAGCCAACAGTTTTTTATACCAATTTTTATTCATAATTCAAATTATGATTTAAAATTTATTTTACCGGCTTTGGCACGTATGCATAGGGAGGGAGGGGGAGTAGATAGTCCATGGGTAAATAATTCATTAACCTATAACATCATCCCCATATCAGCAGAGAAGTTAGTGCTTATCGAGTTAAAATGGCAGGTAGTAAATAATGGGCATACGTGCTGGAATAAAATCAGATTTTTAGATTCTTTTAGTTTTTTTCCCAAGGCATTGAGTCAATTGATTCAAGTGCAGAAAAGTGACAATTTTGATAGTTTTCCTTTGCTTAAACAGCACTTTCCAGACAGTGAAATGTATGACCTATTGACCTGTAAAGGTGTATATGCATACGACTATTACTGTTCTGGCGCTCGCTTAAGCGAGGAGAAACTACCTCGAATTGAAGCTTTCTATAATTCACTCACCAACAGTGAATGCACAGCCGAGGAATATTGCCAAGGTGTGGGCTAAGGGGAATTGTAAAAATGGGTGGGATTTTTGTAAACTGTACTTGGCCAGTGACGCTTTAACTCTGTTAGATATTGTCTGCAAGAACACAGATCAAATCTATTCAGAGTTTGGACTAGATATAGGATATTATTTTTCCACGCCACATTTGGTTATGGACTTGATTTTTAAAAAATGTTGGGAGGAAATAGGATTAATAACTGATGTAGATCAACACATTTTTGTAGAAAGATCAATGAGGGGTGGGTATGTTTTTCATGGGGATCGCGTCTTGACAACAGATCCAAGCGGACAAGACACCGGTGTAAAGTCAAATGTAGTGTTCTTGGACATGAACTCATTGTACCCCTCGGCAATGCTCACTACTCTTTGCCGTGTGGGAACTATAAATGGGTTGAGAATCCTTGTGAGTTCCCCGACATTAACACCGTTGAGGACAATGGGCCACAAGGATGGTTCTTTGAAATTGATGGTCACATTCCATTGGCGCTTCATGATTCAGTCAGAGATTTTGTTTTTCCCTGTATCCATCGACTAGTGACCAAAGAATCGCTGAGCCCCTACAATCGATCATTGGTTGAGGATATGGGGATGCACTGGACCCCCTCTAAGCAAAAACTGATTGCAGATCTGGACCCTAAAGAGAATATCGTTGTTCATCATGTGCTTTTGCACTGGATGGTGAACAATGGTTTCAAGATCACCAAAATACATAGGGTCCTGCAATTCAGTAAAAAACCCTGCTTAAAGACGTTTATCGACACTTTTGTTGATAAACGCTCTCGGGCAAACACTAAAGTAGAGAAGGAAATGTACAAGCTCATTCTAAATTCAGCGTTTGGCGAAATGTGTGAAAGCGTACGAAACAATTCTCGTTGCGACGTCGTGACTGACCCTCAAGAGTGTGCACGAATTATTGCTAACCCCAATTTTACAACGTTCACGAGCAAAGAGGCGAGCATGGTTCTTCTACACAGGAAAGAGAAATGTGGTACTGAACAAGAATATAGCAGGAGGTAGTGCAGTACTTGAAATTTCCAAAAAGCTCTTATTGTCGTTTTTTTACAATGTGTGCAAGGTGCAATGGCCAAGGGAGGGGGAGGTTCAAGTTTACTATGGGGATACAGATTTTCTTTTGTTAAAAGTGAAAACCGGGGATTTAGAAAATGGGGAACACATCGGCTCGCGGATGGATTTCACCAACTGGAATCCGTCCCTCTACCCCGAGTTGGTGAAAGGTCAAGCTCCCAATCAGCTAATAATGTTAAAATCAGAGACGTGGAGTGATTTGATATCCAAGGGGGTGTTCCCGGGTCCTAAAGTATATTGTGTTGAAACTCATAACAGGGATGTAAAGCAGGCGTGTAAAGGGGCGCCTACACATTTTGTAAAGAACAATTTCAACATGAGTGTGTACAGAGACTGTGTAGAGAGTAGTCTAGTGCCGAGAGCACAAGTGCTTGAAATTCGCTCTCTACAGTACAGAAATTATACTGTAAGAGTGGAAAAGAATGCAATGTCATGCATATCTGACAAAGTGTTTGTGCTCGAGAATGGTGTAAGTGTACTACCCCATGGCCACTACCGTATTTAAGACCGGGTTGAATGCATAAACTATCGCAATCAACTTGGTCTGGATAAATTAACCTAACACAAACATGAATGCTCTATCCTAACCCATCCAAACCTAACCTTTCATAAATTAACTAACACAACCTAAACCTGTAGCAGGAGCAGCAGTGACGGCGACTATTGTATACAGTTTCCACAGCGATTTTCTACAGCGATCCCGGGGGGTGGGGGGTCCCGCCCGCGGCAGGCTTTCGGCCACCTTCAAAGGCTTTATTTAAATACATTCAATACAAGTAGCTTTCTTAATATTTATCCTAAATCCATGTTTTGAGCTGGAGTACAAATCTTTTTCATTCCCAACTTTTACCGGCTTTATGTATAATATCCAAAAGTTAAAGACCTCTCCACGGGGACTGACGGGGGGACATTTTATCTCTAAAGACATAGTTATTGAGTTTTCTCTATAACTGATTTGTTGAGTGTGACATTGAAGGTCCTATGTAAATGTAAAGAAGTCCTATATATGAACTTGTTTTCCATTATCCTATGTAGCATTGTTAATTTGATTAACAAAAAAAAATAAACCGTTATTACTTTACATCACTAGATGTTTGAAGGTTTTAACTCCAGTGCATATTAAAATAAAGATAGAAACAAAGTGATGAATACCCCAAATGAAATCACCGGTTCTTCAATGGCTAATGTAAGTTTAAATAGCTTTTTTAGAGGCATTCACCTCATTCTGCACTGATATTGGTAAGAATATTACTTCTACAGTTACTTTGTCTCGGCCTAAGCTGGACTTTAGATCTTACCTCGGGCCATCTTGTGTTAAGTCTATGTTTCTAAAGCCAGTATTAGTAAGTGAAATTACTAAAATTGTTAATGGCTTAAAAACTCGTCCTCATCTGGGCAAGATGGTATCCCTACTAAGGTAGTTAAATCTATTCTTATTTCGATAGTATTGCCTCTAACAAAACTTGATAATCTTTCATTTGAATGTGGTGTTTTTCCGGATGCTCTCAAGCGTGCTCGGATTATTGCTTTGTATAAAGGTGGACCAAGAAATGATCCAACCAATTATCCATCACTTTTAATTTTATCAGTACTTAGTAAAATATTTGAAAAGGCTATGCTTTCTCGTCTCCTTACTTTCTTAAAATCTAAAAATTTTCTTCATGATTTTCAATTTGGTTTAAATTCAGAAGAGAACTTGAACTTTTCTATCTTCTATCAAAAATTTGGAACATTATTGTAAATTTTGTCATCTCTTTGAGAAAGATCTGAATTGAAGTGGAAAATTTTTATATTATTTGGAAAAATAGAATTGAACAATAACGTATTTCTTTTTCATTGAGAAAATTTAGAATTAAGTGGAACTTTTTATCGTACAGCAAAATATTCACAACTAGAGTATAGCTTTTTCTATCTACTACGGAAAAATTTAGAATAAAACTTTAAATTTCTTTCGGTCTTGGCGAACTTAAAAGTGGAGTGGAAGATTTTGTATTTTCTCTGGAGAAATAAGAATTGAACTGTGTTCTTTGGTAAAATTCAGAAGAGAACTTGAACTTTTTTATCTTCTATGAAAAATGTGGGGGGGGTATACCCTGAATTTGAATTTACTGGAGTGGGACTATTTTTAATTTTAATTGGTAATAACCTAGGAAAATTTACTAAGTAGAACTCACATTATAAAACGATGTTTTTAATTTGACTGGAAAAAGTATCTTCTCGGAGAAACCTTTTGGCTAAGCCGCTATCGTAAGGATTAAGAAGCAGGATGTACTTGACAGGGATCAATTATTATGGTTTTAAATCCCTGCGGAAATGCTTAAGTCATAAGATGGTCATTATATTAAGAGTTGACAGAAAGTTGACAGTTACGTTTAGGTAAGATACAGAATTTAACAAAAAACATAGTGATTTCCATTGGAAGAATAAACGTCATCAACCGAAGGGGGAGAGGGGAGGTTTACATGGTAAAAAAGAGTGTATTTTACACTTTCTATCGAGTATAAACATCATATAGTGGAGTTTGTATTGTGGGGGGGGTATACCCAGAATTTGAATTTACTGGAGTGAGACTATTTTTAATTTTATTTGGAAATAAACTATGAAAATTTACTAAACTGAACTCACATTATAAATCGCTATAGCCAAAGCTTCCAAGTCAATAATATCTGATGCTTTATCCATGGTGTCCTAGAACTTTATGAAAGTTTAATCACAACGCATGTCCGGTTAGTTTGGAACAGAACTTTAAATTTCTTTATATCTTGGTGAACATAAAACTGGAGTGGAAGATTTACATTTTCTCTGGAGAAATTAGAATTGAATTGTGTTCTTTGGTAAAATTCAGAAGAGAACTTGAACTTTTCTATCTTCTATGAAAAATTTGGAACATTATTTTAAATTTTTTCATCTTTTTGAGAAAAATCGGAACTGAAGTGGAAAATTTTTATATTATTCGGAAAAATAGAATTGAACAATAACTTATTTCTTTTTCATTAAGAAAATTTAAAATTGAAGTAGAACTTTGTATCTTCCGAGAAAATATTCACAACTATGGTATAGCTTTTTCTATCTACTACGGAAAAATTTGGAACAGAACTTTAAATTTCTTTATGTCTTGGTGAACTTAAAACTGTAGAGGAAGATTTGCATTTTCTCTGGAGAAATTAGAATTGAATTGTGTTCTTTGGTAAAATTCAGAAGAGAACTTGAACTTTTCTATCTTCCATGAAAAGTTTGGAACATTATTTTAAATTTTTTCATCTCTTTGAGAAAAACCTGAACTAAAGTGGAAAACTTTTATATTATTTGGAAAAATAGAATTGAACTTTTTATCTTCATAGCAAATATTCACAACTATGGCATAGCTTTTTCTATCTACTACGGAAAAATTTGGAACAGAACTTTAAATTTCTTTATGTCTTGGTGAACTTAAAACTGGAGTGGAAGATATGCATTTTCTCTGGAGAAATTAGAATTAGATTGTGTTATTTGGTAAAATTCAGAAGAGAACTTGAACTTTTCTATCTTCTATCAAAAACTTGGAACATTATTTTAAATTTTTTCATCTCTTTGAGAGATCTGAATTGAAGTGGAAATTTTTATATTATTTGGAAAATAGAATTGAACAATAACGTATTTCTTTTTCATTGAGAACATTCAGAATTAAAGTGGAACTTTTTATCGTCCGGGAAAATATTCACAACTATGGTATAGCTTTTTCTATCTACTACAGAAAAATTTGGAACAGAACTTTAAATTTCTTTATGTCTTGGTGAACTTAAAATTGAAGTCACTCCCCATCCAGATTACGGCCGCCTCGAGCTGTTTCTGATCCCATCCCTGTTTTGTCCACTGCGTTACTTCGAGATATGAAAGAACTTTTGTCCCCTTTATTACAGGAAAAATGAATAAAATGTCCCAATAGTTTCTTTTTTTTGTCCCCCCCCCCTTCTTGACCAGCTTTTATTTTTTAACTCTTTTATTGACTTATTGTAGTTGGATTATTGACACTTTCTTTGTGTCTCTTTTAATTCATATGCATTTATGTCTCGCTCTTTTTTTTCTGTGTCTCTGCGTTTATTCCCCCCCCCCCCTCCCTTTTTTTTATGTCCGTTATAATTCTTTTTCCGATTCGTATTTGTGTAAGTTTAGTTTGATCAGTTTTTATCTTTTTAACTTTTTAATTGACTTTTTACAGTTTTAATTATGGACTGTTAAATGATTGTTCATTATGATTTTTCTATTTTGTTGTTGTTGTTTCATTTTTGCCAGTCTTAGTGCAATCATTTATATTGTCGGCTCCGAAGTCTGAATTCGGCCCTTTGTGGGCTTGTGATAGTGATCTTTTTGAAATAAATATCTTATCCAATTGGAAGCTTTTTATTTTCTCTGGAAAAATTAGAATTGAATTGTGCTCTTTGGTAAAATTCAGAAGAGAACTTGAACTTTTCTATCTTCTATGAAAAATTTGGAACATTATTTAAAATTTTTTCATCTCTTTGAGAAAGTTCTGAATTGAAGTTGAAAATTTTTATATTATTTTGGGAAAATAGGATTGAACTTTTTATTTTCATAGCAAATATTCACAACTATGGTATAGCTTTTTCTATCAACTATGGAAAAATTTGGAACAGAACTTTAAATTTCTTTATGTCTTGGTGAACTTAAAAGTGGCGTGGAAGATTTGCATTTTGTCTGGAGAAATTAGAACTGAATTGTTCTTTGGTAAAATTCAGAAGTGAACTTGAACTTTTCTATCTTCTTTGAAAAATTTGGGACATTATTTAAATTTTTTCATCTCTTTGAGAAAAATTTAAACTGAAGTAGAAAATTTGGTATTTTTAACCTAACCAAACTTGCTAGTTCAAAAAGAAAGTGTTATCACTGATGAAAAATATTATTTCTAAGAGAAATTTTGATCATAGTGTTCTCAATCTTTTTAGGATGTATGGCTCGGGTGGGAACTCACAGTTGAGGATGAGGTTCTTCTTTGTAGTACAACCACTGATGCTACTGATGATGTAATGGAAGTTCATTACACGTAAATAGGTTTGTCGTATACATCGGAGCATTTAGTGAGGCGGGGACCTTCAGGCCGACTTTACATTGAAGATGATGAGCGGTTGGCTCCAAGTTTTCTATCTATAAGAGTACGTAATGATTTGTTCCAGGAGATCCCCCCCCCCAATGTTTGATATAACGATTAAGACGGGATTGAATGTATACCACCCCGTCTATGGGAAATAGCGATATTAGAAGAAGATTGGGATAGTGATGTAGAGATAATAGAACCGGTCATTGTATATTTAAAAACCATTATAAATATTGATTTTTCAAATGAGTAAAGATTAGAAGAACGATTTATTTTGTTATCTTTTATTGAAAACTTGGCTGTGGACTGATAGTACTCTATTGGTGATCTAATCAAACTGAACTATTCATGTACAGAAGTCTCTGCTGGTATCCTTACTCTATGCATATCTAGTATGAGAAAATTAAAATAGTAAAAACAAATTTATTGTATGATTACAATATAAAAATCATTATACATATCAATAATTAGATTTATCGTTAAATGATAAATGAGAACTCTTCCACCATGGTTTTCGTTGTTTAAAATCCATTCCATAGAATGACCTCTTATGCTGTCTCTTAAATGTCCACTTTTTCTCTTCTTTTAAAACATATTCATTATAATATTCAGTGTTATATCTTGCTTTATACACATTTTTCTTTGGGTTTTCACTGCTGTCTTTTACACTATATTTTGAGATATCTCTATAGAGAAAGCCCTCTTTTCCTGGACTCTTCTTTTGACCTTCCTTTTCTGCCATATCGAACCTTGTTTTATGTGAGTTTACTCGCAATCGATATAAATTTCTCTCCGTATCACGTATGATTTTTCTTCTCATTTCCTCTAGATTCTTCTCATCTATCTCTACATCTATGCTGTCTAAACATGCAGTAGGTTCATGAGAAATGTTCAAAATCATGAAAATGTCATTTACAAATAGAACAGTTGCAATAAAAGGATATTTCTAACTCAACTTGTTCACTCATGTTATCAAACTGATAACTATAAACTTAGTGAATTCCATTCACACACTAATAAAAACTTGTCCTAGTCGATTACGCAATCAATTTCTCGGAAATCCACTTCCCCCTCGAGTCCTAGATCAATACATTTCTCCTCACCGTCAATGCGCAATTGCAAACTTCCCCCCGGAGTCATTACACCTAGACGAACAACAAAGCATAAATTGACCTTGACCTCATTAGACTTGATCAATACTCCATGAATAAATTATGTCCCTTCGGTGTTCGACTAAATTGTAGATGGCAGCAGTGGGGTGGGTCCGGGCTGGTACCCCCTTCTCTACTGACACTATGCAGTCCAGTTCACCAAACACTCAACCGACCCAAATTGAAGAAGACGCAATCGTAAGGATACATCGAAAGCCACTCCAGCTCCAATTCAAACAACCACAGTAAAGTCAAATGAGGTGTCAAAAGGAAGGAAAATACCAGAAATAATAACAGGCACTGAAGGACTAGAAATAACTACCAATTCTACAAACCATGTGAATAAATCAATACACAAATTTAAATGTCAATATTTCTGTAAAAATATAAATTCAACAATAAATATAGATGCAGATAACAAAACCACAATGCCCCTAAATGTCACAACAAAGAAGGTAATAACCACCTTCCCAGAACCTATAGAATCTACAAGAGAAATAATAACCGCTATCCAAGGACCTATAGAATTGGATACATCAATCTCTGAAACCACAACCAATCCCCCCCCCAAAGGATATATCCAAACGAGAATTACATAACAATTAGACAGCTAACCCAAACCACCAGGTGGGTGTGGAAATCTTCAACGATTAACAATATTGGACTACGAGTAAGAATCCCAATCGTTGAAAGTGATTACAATGAACCAGAATGCATCAAAGGAAATAAGAATTGTCCCCATGAGGATGATGACTACCCAAAAGAATGTTGGAGTATTGACGGAAAGAAAATTTATGAATGACTGGCAGCTGATGAACCTATAAAAGATGATTTGGATATACTCCCAGAATTGAGCAAGGAAAATGCCCTGAAATTGTCAAATCATCAAACTTTCTTAATATTGTACAAAGGTTGCAAACATTATTTGAATTATTCAATTCTGAAATGCAAAAACTCAAACAAAGCACAACAAGAATATTTGAAGTCTTCTTCAGGAAAAGCAAATATCGAAGGTCCACCAGCTTAATACCAATCATCGGTGAACTTGCCTCACGACTCTTTGGGTTATCAACCAATGAAGACTTAAACATATTAAGAGAAAATGTAAAAAAAATTGAATACAGCAATGAACACCACACTACACGTCCAGAAAATATAAGCAAGCATAGCTAGCTACCAAAAAGGCGAAATCAAAGCAATTTCCAAGAAAATTTCAAGGACAGTCAATGCAAAGAATCATTTGAAAAACGAAGTGGACAATATATTATCAGACTCTGGACTAACACTAGTATCAATAGACATCATAACTATGTCCTTACAAAATTTAGCTACAGATTTGAGTAAATTTGAATTTGCCTTATTTGCGTTAACAGGCGGAACAATATCATGACTTAGTTGACCCAACTAGCTTAAAAAATATCCTAGATGAGATTAAAACCCACCTAACATTCGGTCTCCATTTACCAGTGGAACCAGAAGTTGCGAACCAATTCCTATATTACACCAAACTAAAAGTAGATATTACAGAAATAAACGAACAAATTTTTGCAGTAGTAACGATACCCCTAATCATTCAACAATCGATATATGATCTATATAAACTTTCTACCTTTCCTGTTAATATTAATGAAACCAATTCCTTTGTAAGCAATGTACCAGAGGCAAAATATTTACTTATTGACCAAGACAGAAGGAAATATGCATTAGCAAATGCAAAAGACTAAAAAGAATGTGTCCCGTTCAAAAACTTGGTCTGCCGACTAACATTACCTATCTACAATGTAAAAATAGGATCAGGTATGTTGGATATTTTTCTGAAAGAATCACAACAGGAGGACATCCCAAGTTCAAACGAAGCAGTAATTGGAAATACAAAACGAGATATATTTATCAACCTCAGAAATGACCTATGGTTGTTTATTGTCCCTAAAATGACTGTTGGAACCATTTCCTGCTACAACAATACTGAGAAAATAGACCCAAGCTACCGAACTGAACTATTATTACAGGATGTGGGAACCATAACAATAAAACAAGGTTGCCGCCTGGTAGCTAAGGAAACTACGGTGCAAGCACCACTAATTAAGACAAACACAAATATGATAAGTCCAAAAATAGTAAATTTTCAGGGAATAAATAAATTTCAGGGAACAAAGCTATATTTAATTGTATAATCCTAATGAAAACAATCGAAGCTTGGTATTAAAAAAAGAAAAAAAAACTAATTGTTTTCAGTGTATTTAAATGTTATTTTACATTTAAGTGACATTATTGTGATCCAAGGTGTATGAATATAATCTAACGTATATAATCGAAAAAGGAAATTTATAAAATATTAATCCCCCATGGTGAATGAAAAGTATTCCTTTTATATAAAAATAATGAACAATGTATTAATTGTGAAAATAGATGCATTACATATAATATTTTAATCAGATGATGTGGGCATCATCAACTAGGGGAAGGGAGATATGCAACGTATTGCATAGCCAATAAATGCGTTTCCTCTGCACAGAAGCAAAAAATTGTATCTTTTGAAAAAGTACCATTTTAGATCACCCTACAATTTCGCGAAAGCTATGGGTAGTGGCTTACGTTTAAAGTATAGTATACTTGCTGGGCGTTGCTTATCTTGAATTTCCCAAGTAGAAATTTAAAGTTTTTTTGACGTCATCCTTATCTAGTCGAAACAAATTAAAGTTTTGGGAGTGGTCAGATAAATGATAGTTTTTTGCACAATCTTATTAAATCTAACTTTTTTACACATGCAGATGAGCATCTAAACAGCATTCAATCGTGATAACCTTTTTTCTATCTTCCCACACATGGGAGAGGTCAACAAACCAGCTGTCTTACAGTAGATATATACTGAAAATTTTGTGATTAAAGTGAGTCTTAGGAAAGCATTCAGGAACGAATCTTATGCTTATTTGTCCAATTGTCATCTTGAACTTTGTCAATTGTTCATTTTAAGTAAGTACAATAAATCCATTGTTTATTATGATTTTCTTGTTTGTATTGTCAGATGTCACACAAGCCTCTCGTGTACTCTAGGTAACGCTCTCATTGGGAATCAGAATCATAGAATACCATACATTTCTAAACATTTAATTCATAGTCTCAAGATAGAGGCAACGAAACTCAATCAGATTCTATTTCATTCAATTCATAGGAGAAGGGATTCAAACCCTTCGTCAAGCTACCTCTAAATTAAAAGTAAGAAGCATCTTCAAGATGTAAACACCCCCTTAAGATAAAGTTAACTTCCAAATTAAATATACCCCCGTTTCATCTGAAGCGGACCGAAATTAGAGAAAATCTCGAGAGGGACTGACAACTAACAATACAACAAAAACCTTTCTTATTTATTTTCCTGTAAGTGTTTATTCTACTGATGTGTACCTTTTAAATTTACTTTAGAAATAAACAATTACCCAAGTAAGAAAAGAAACAAAAAAATAGGAATAACATATTTTTAGTAAAATGGCACAGGAACAAAAAGAACTACTAAAAGTTAAACAATTAGTTGTAACTTCAGTAGAAATTGCAAAATCCCTCCCAGAATATGAAGGAGACACGGACGTGGACCAATTCAATATTCATTTGGCCCAATTTGTAGCAATGACAAAATTTGTTTTAAAAGTATTAAAAAACATGCTACTCCTAAGATTAAAATGCCAAGCGCTTACGTTTTTAAAACAAATTGAAAATTCAATAGGTACAGAACCAAACACATCAATAAACTCAGTAGAACTATTACAACAGGCATTCCAAAAGATATTCACTGACACTAGTTCTTTGAGCAAACTAAAATATGGGATAGTCACTTTCGAACAAACGCAAAAGGTAAGAGAATACCTACATAAGATTAGGAGTTCGACAGAAGAACGATATGGCCCGGGAGAGGGAGAACTATATGAAAAAATTATACTTAATGCTTTCAAACAGGGACTCAACCCTAAGCTTTATCGTCTACTAATTTCCAAAAACATCGAAGACCTGGAATTAGCAGTCCAGGAGGTCAAGAGGGCTTGTGAAATTGACAATATTGTCTTAAAACATCAAAAATTATCAATTAACAACGTAGAAACGAAAACACCCAAAACCTCGAGAGATCCCTCCCCGCAATTTTTCTCACGAGAACCATCGCCAAAACCTAACCTAGCTAGAAATCAAAACCCACCAAGACAAAGATTGTTACGTTTTTCAGAAAATGACCAATCCAGACCAACAACCTTTATCCAACCAATAAAGTGTTATGCGTGAAATCGCATGGGTCACATAGCAAGGAACTGTTTTTCAAAAAGTTACCACTCTAACTACGGCGGAACATATAATTGTTTGTTCAGGGGAACAAACAATAATGGGTACGGTATGAGAGGCGATAGAGGAAATACCTCCCTAACAAGAGGTAGATATAACAATAATCAAAACTTCCAACGCTATACGTCACAATACCTTGGCAGAACTAGTTACCCAAGAAGTAATTGGAATACTAGGGGCAACTTTGCAAACAGGCGAGACCAAAATACCAATGCTAATTGGAAGAATAATGAAAATAGAACAAATGAACGTTCTACATCAAATAACTGGGCACCCCAGGGAATCAACACAAGCCTCCAAAACCCATAAGACCTAATTCTGGTGGCAGAATATTTTATAGGTCTCCAAAAGTAATTATACCATTTTTAAGTGCAGAAAATAACAAAATATTACCAATATTTAACAATTTTAGTGTTGTAAATATTTATTTTAATGCCCTAATAGACTCTGGGGCCACTTTAAATGTAATAAACACATCCGTGTTTAACGCACTACCCAGGCACATCAAACAACGAATAAACTATTCATGTCCTAACTTATCAAGCTGGTCAGGACATAATTTAGAGGTTAAAGGATCTATATATCTGACGGTACGTAAAGATAATATAAGTTTCCCTACTAGATTTATTATCTGTAAAAATTTCCCTTATAAAGCGATAATAGGCTCAAATTTAAAAAAAAACATACTATTAGACGTAGCTAATTCAAAACATCTATCCGTCGGAAAAACGGGTCAGAATGAACAATATCTAAAACAATTCAACAAAGGTAAAAATAAATGATTCGAAAGAATACAGAGACAAACAAATTCAGGAAATTACCAAATTATGTAAAGAAATTGCAAGAAAAGACACCTCTAATAATAAACCTAACAAAATCGTTTTAAATTCAATAAACATAAAAACCTCTGAATAATACTTTGGATTCTTGGAGCGTAAAACCAAAATTACACCTAAATCAATGCAAAGCGTTCAAACATCACAAATGATTGAACCAATTAATGACAAAAATGAAATTCTGATTGCCTCACCAATAGAGGAAATCCCTAAAAATTTAACATGTGAAGAACAAATTATAAATTATGAAAAACGAGAGGGTTACATTTGGATAACCAATACCCATGAAAATGATGTAATTAACTTAAAAAAGGGAACATGCCTAGAAGAGATACAAGTTGTGTCAGAAGTAGACGTAAACAATTGGAAGAAATCAGGGGAAAACTTATTAAATAATATAAATACACAAGAAAACGAATATTCCCTATCCAAAACCCAATTTTTGGAAAAATTTGATTTAAATCATATCACCAATATCCCGCTAAAGCTTAAGTTATGCGAACTACTTTGGGAATTTAAAGACGTTTTTTCAGCATCCGATAACGACATAGGTCTGATTCCATTCTACGAACATGCAATACTAACTACAGGATTACCGGTTGCTAAACAACCATACCGTATTCCATACGAACATAAGGAGTGGCTTAAAAATAAAATCAAGGAGCTCGAATAAAAGGAAATAATCAGAGCTAGCATAAGCCCTTATTCTGCTCCCGTGTTCCTGGTACCCAAAAAAACAAGGACCTTATATTAGTGGTAGATTACAGAGCCTTAAATAAACAAGTAGTTAGCGATAAATTCCCAATTCCCAGAAGAGATGAAATCTTGGATTCAATCTCAAACAAAATAAAATATTCCCCTCCCTTGACTTAACTCAGGGATACCACCAAGTAAAAATAGTAGAAGGCGACGTATACAAAACAGCATTCTCTACAACAGAATGCGGTTCTTATGAATACGTGAGAGTGCCCTTTGGACTCAAAACAAGTTCAAGCGAATTAAGCAGACCCTTACTTCATCTACTAAGGGGCCTAAATAACATAATCCACTTCGTGGATGACGTAATTTGCATGGATAAAAACGCTGAAGACCATTTAATTACCCTATCCAAGGTATTCAAAAATTTAGAGAGGGAAACTTTAAGTGCAGGCCAGAAAAAAAATTGTTGCAAAGTACAATAAAATTTTTGGGAGTAGTAGTAACGCAGGGCCAAATAGCCCCAGATCCAGAAAAATTAAAATTGCAGAGAACCTCAGGCCGCCCCCCCCCAAACCATAAAACAAGTAAGAGGTATTCTTGGACTTTGTGGTTGCCATAACTGCCGTTATGGTTTTAAGCTTGTCACTGCGCCTACATTTCCACACTCATAACTCCTACATTTCCAACCTTACCAAACATTATCATGGGAAATATTTTATGTGGTTGGGACTATAAATCAGTTTTTTTTTGCCAATGCCATAAAACAGTTCAAAAATCAAATTAATATAAATTATTATAACTAAATAGCCCAAGTTAAAAGTTAAAACACCCAAACTATTTTGAAAAATTTTTTATTCGACCCTGAATCTGAGGAATACAAATCCCTGGGTAGTAAATTATTTCTGAAACGTATGAAAAAGCATGAAACAAAAAGAGACGCCTATAAAAATAATAACGAGAAAATTAAAAGAAGATTCTAAACTCTAAACATAACAAAAAAAAGACTGAGGAAATTTTGTCGACTATAATATAAAATGATGAACCAAGTTGTGAATCATTGATCATCGCTCCCCCAGGAGCTAACGAAAAACAAATGCGTTCCATGATTGTTAATAATGTTATTACACCAGGCTTGGTGAAATTTTACAGATGTATACCCAATTTATCGCCAGACCACAGTGTAATGTACATCGCTGATTACAATACAAGAAGCACGGCAGCATTTGCCAAAAAAAAATTACACCGTCCCTTTTGTGTTTTATTTGACCTTCCTGAATTTAATGATGTAGCGTAACTTGTGTTTAAACGATTTTTTTAAGTATAATGTAGAATTAAATAAGTGTTGAAGGAAATTAAAATGTGTATAATAGCGTATACTAAAGAGCATAATAAGAGACCTTACTTAAAGTTAAAGGAATTAATCTCTTATATCGTCGTTTTTTTAAAAAAGCTTAGAATAAATTTCTATGTTTTAGATTTCCCAGTGGAAATTCTATACATTTGAACTTAGATGATAATAACATCGTTTTGTTAAAAGCAATGTGTGTAATGATATTAGTTTATTTGTTTTATATTGTCTTGTACCGCGACATTCACCATTAAATGTACCCAATCACATTACTTTTACCCAATCGCATTATTATGTATTACGACTACTCGATTTTAAAGAACATGTGATTCTGCCTCGTTATTTTTATTACAGATATTGGAATGACCTACTGGAAATCAATCGTTACAATACGTAGTCCAGTGCAGATACAACCTAGTAGCATCTATTTTCATCATCCCTCAACCAACGAAGAGTAATCACCATAAATTACAGGCAACGAAGCTAGGACGAAAATTACGATTACCTTTTGATCATTGTTTCCTCAATCGCAAACCATATTATGCATCAGGTAAAACTACATAATAAATCTCAGTACCCAGTGCATTAACAAACTATATAAACATAGCATTCCTGAGAACCCCCATCAGTCAGTATAAGATGTAAATGCATAAATATCGTCCTTGATAATCTTTATGGACCCATATACCATATAACTGTATAGTTATTATATTTGATGAACCCAATTTATTTACATGTCGCAGATTCATGCGTTGAATCCCTTTCGACCATTTCTCGGGATCCATCCTATCACCTCTATCAAATGGTCGTACAGTTCCTGTCTCTGTTATCTCGTAAATGTTACGAGATAATTTCTGAAAAATGAACCCGGAAACCAACCACTGAATTACAGAAACCAAAAGTAATCCCAGTGACTAATCCCTGAGTGACAATATACTCCTCCCACAAGTTAAAGACGATATGTTGAAGAAGACACTAAAGCTTGATGTCGACCCATTCCAAATCCAAACATCAATTCTCCTGTGATTAACCAAGGAATAACCGCAAAATCCATAGATCGAGCCATGCACGAACAATTTTATATGAGAAATATTATCTCTAAGTGCACGAACGAAAAATTTTATACGAGAAATATAATCTCTAAGTGCACGAACGAACAATTTTATACGAGAAATACATTCTATATGTGCTTTAAAATAACCCAAGAATGATAAATCTTATAGTAATAGTAGAATAGTCCCAACCACATAAGACATTTCCCATGATAATTTTTGGTAAGGTTGGAAATGTAGGAGTTATCAGTGTTAGATGTAGAAAAAACAAAAAAAAATCTTTTGTGTAGTAGCTAGGCTGTAACCATAGATAATCTGAGTCCGGTAGAGTAACCTTAGAAAAGGATATATAATTAGATAAAAAAAAGTAATACAGAAAATTGTTTTAAGAACTCCTTAATAAGCTTAAACAAGGTATAAAATAATAAAATATCAATTAAAGTTTATAGGACAAATAGTAGATAAATTTCGAAGTACTTTAAAACCCAAGGGCAAGCAAGTCTTAATGACGGGACGTCATTAAATTATGGGAAGGGTAATATGTACCGTGAATAATATGTACTTAAAATATAAATAAATTATCTCCTTCTAAAAATACTTCTGATACAAATTAAACTCCCCCTAATTGAGTTTAAATTCCGTTTCAAACTCTCGTCTAAATTCATAAACAGAGAAAGAAAAACCGCATTTTATTCTCAGCCAAATATCCCTTTAAAAAGTACCAAATAAAAGATGATGAATTTCGAATACCATAGTTGCTAGATCTGTTGAAGACCTTTTGTATCAGTTAAACCTTGAAGACATTCCATTATTGTGCAACTATATAAAGGTCAAAGGAATAAAAATATTCATAATGTGTGACGATGATGTAGTTGTGTTGGTTTAAAATATTTTTGAAGTGAATTTATAACGAGATGAGCGTTTCCGAGCTTTTGTATTCACCGCTGTTGAACTTTATTTTTAAAATTGAAGTGGTGTTGATGAAGCCGTTATTTTACGAAAAAGAGTGGACTTTAAGTCAGAGACTTTCTCTGACTTAACCTGTTAAGTCAGAGAAAGCAAAGCTATGGAGTTTTGTGAATGAAAATGATCCCCCTGTCAGAAGGGGCACTAATGCAATTGTCAGTCACCTGCAAGATATTATAGACTTTATGAAGAAATGTGATGCCGATTGAAAACAGCTCCCTTGTTTCGTCATCAAAACGCCAACAGAAGTCCCTGTTATCTCTGTTACAGCGTTTACACACGTCACAGCCAAACTTACGAGCCTTGAGCAAGCGATTTCGCTAGTTTCTGCCAAGATTGATTCGTACAATCTGAACTTTCCTCAAATACCTGTGATTAGCGAACCTGCTGCACGTGATACGCATACTACAATTTTGATCTCCGATCCCTCACCTGAGCATGGTGACCTACTAAAGCGAAAATCAGTAATAGACTCAATTCTGGTCATCAGCTGGTGTTCAGAGTGCGAGCGACTAAAAAGCGGTGGACGGTGAATATTGAGAAATCTGCAGCTGAAGATTTTTGCGAATCAGCAAAGGAAGCTCTACCTGGTTCTAGTGTGAAAGTTTTATCTAAAAAACACACTGGTGTTATTCGAGAAGTCCCGTCTGATTTTGACCTTGAAATGCTACGGAACCATTTTGGTATAATCGGGTCTAGTCGATTTGGAACAAGCAAATCGGTTAAGCTTGAATTTGCAGATGCGATTACTAAAGGGTCATTTCTGCGAAACGGTGTGAAAATTGGGTATGAAAACTTCCGTGTTTATGAGTTCAAGCAATTTCCAAAGTGTTGCTTCAAGTGTCGTTCCCCTGGGCACTTGGAAAGTGCATGTACTAGTAGCACTCCCAAGTGCGCTCGTTGTGCTGGACCTCATTTATCTACGAACAGTGATCGTTGTACGGAATCTCCGAAATGTGCCAATTGTGGAGGATCTCATCCTTCTTACAGCTCACGATGCCCTGTGATTAAGAAGATAGCTGATAAGGTCTATTCTCAGAAATGAAACCGGACATAAGTATAATCTCATTTAATATTAATGGAACGAGAGGCAAGGACTTTTTATTGATGATCTGTATGTTCATTACTACGTTGTTTGTCTCCAAGAACATTTACTGACTGCTTTTACCGAAAATTTTCTGAGACGAAGCAGTGATCACGTTGTTTTTGTGCGTCCAGCTAAAATTACGCGTGGTCGCCCTTCTGGCGGCTTAGCATGTGTTTTTAAGAAAAATATTTCTGGTGCAAGTCCTGTGCTTTTCCAATCAGATGATACTTTTCTTGCGGTGCGTCTTGGTAATATTGTATTAATTAATGTGTATCTGCCATATAATGATCGTTCCATTCGTTCACTTCAGAATTTGTCTTGTGCTTGTAATGGTCTTAAAACTTTAATTCAAAAGATATCAGATAACGGGTTGCATGTTGTTATTGCTGATGATTTTAATACCAATCTGGTTTCTGATAAGGTAAGGAATTGTCAGCTTTTTGATTCTCTCCCGGCTTATAAAATTTTTCGGAAGTCCCATGATTATACGTATATTCACCATTCAGGTAGTAAATCAGACATTGATCACGTTATTTGTTCTGCAGCTCTTGTCTGCTCGCCAGTTACGGTTCATTTTGACGAGAACGAACTTGATCACCTTCCGCTGTCGTTTTGTTTATCAAAGTCTGTTGTTTGTTCTGGGAGTGTGTCTAAGAGTCGTGGTGTACGTTCTAAATGGTTTTATAAGCCTGATTGGAATGAAGCTAATTTTTCTGTTTATCTTATAACATTGGTTTCACTTCTAAGTACGATTTATGTTCCTTATCAGCTTTTGTAGTGTAGTCAGAATTTTGTTTATGCTAAATATGAAATGGACCGATATTATCATTCTATCCTCTCTGCTATGAAAGAAGCTGAAAAAATTTCTGTCCCAGTAAAGCGAATCCGAAAGAATACTCAAAAGCCTCTTTGGTCACTTGACCCTAACCTTAAGGCCTGTAAAAATGAAGCTAAATTTTGGCTAAAAATTTGGACAGAATGTAGTCGGCCTAGGTCCGGTAATGTTTTTCTTATTAAACAGAAAACTAAATTAGAATTTAAGAAGTATCTAAAGTGTCCGATACCAAGGGCTTGATTTTTCATCCTCGCCTAAAGATTGGAGGAAAGTAATTAATTCAAGTAAAACAGATGATTTTGATGTAAGTAGTAATGCTATTCCACCAAGTTCTTGGCATGCATATTATTCGAAGATTTTCTCCGTTTTGAATTATTCTGTTTATAGAAAGTGTGGTGAAGCGTTTGTTAAAATTGTCCCTAGATTTCTAAGTCAGCGCTTTGTTTTTTCCCTACATCGAGTTGTGAAGTTTTGAATGCTTTGAATCATCTTAAGTCGAAATCCATTGATGCTGATGGTATCTCTAAAATGCATCTAACTCCCCAATGTGCTGAACTTGTGTCACATCTTGCGCTTTTGTTTCAAATGTGCTTGGCTTCTTCTGTCGTCCCGGAAAGCTTTTAGTGTGGCAGCGTGACTTCAATTTTAAAAAGAGATAAACCGCCAACAGATTGCTTTTCTTACCGTCCAGTTTCTGTTTCTTGCAATATTAGCAAGGTCTTCGAGTATATTCTTTTACCTAATTTAACTCGAAATATTTCTTTCTTTGGTGAAAATCAACTTGGTTTCTGACCTGGTGTGGGGTGCCAACATGCTCATCGTGCCAACATTTTTCCGGTTCTACTGATATTTTTTACATTGCCTATGCTGATGACATTCTGTTGATTAGTCGTACTAAGTCTGCTCTTTCTGCAATGGTTTTCTTAGTTTCTCAGTCTTTCCTAAATATTGGTCTATCCCTGAATCTTGACAAGTGTGAATTCTTATCTTATAATCTGTCTTCGTCTACTCCTCTGGTCTGTAATGAATTTTCTGTACTTTCTGTCTCTTCCTTTCGGTGGCTTGGTATTACTATTTCTAATTCTCTAGCTCTCTTTCGTAAACAAATTGTTGCTGATTCAGTAAGAAAAATTCAGTTCAGTTATTCAAAAATTTTAGCAAACCGTGGCAAATATAACAGAAGAGCTCTTGGGCGCTTATTCTGGACTTTTTCTGATCATTCTGTGCTTTATTTTTCGGGTTTTCATTCTGTTCTTAAGCTAAAGGATTTAAAAAAGATTAGTTACTTATTTCAAATTTTGCAAATTTCTTCTTTCTCTGCCGCCATGGACTAGAAATCGGTATCTAGTTAAAAATTTTTATGTTACGGAAGTAACTCAAAAGCTTGGTGACCTACACAAAAAGCTTTCTGCAGATGCATTTTGTTAATTTGGCTCTGACCACGGTCTTTTACAGTTATTTTCTTAGTTTAATTTAATTGATAGTGTTTGTTGAGTTCTTTTTTGTTTTTTTGTTTTTTTTATTATTATGTACACCACTTGTACTAATTTTTCTTAGTTGTGTGTAATAAATGATTGATTGATTCTTTGTTCTACAAAACAAAAGAGACTTGAACATTTCCAGACGCTATTGACAGATTTGAAAAGCAAAATACTACGAGTTTTTTGCAAGTGTAAAGCTAATGAGATGGATTTGAATTTCGCGGAAGTATTCGACAAATATATTGATACTTTGTTTGAAACTTAGTTTGGAGGTTCTCTTAGGAATGTGGGCATTTGAGGATCTAAATATTGCGAAAAAACTATTGGGTAGTTTGTCAGCATAATGGTCTTATTTTGTCAGCATAAGGATGAAGGAGGGTGCCCCCCAAGAGGAGTTGGGCCAATGGCGAAATAGCTCTGAACGCACAGAATCAAGACTCGTGTTATATAGTAGTGAAAAAGTGTTTTTCGAGGCATTCTAACATAGATTATTATTATGATTGAGATCATAGAGAGGACGGAGGAAAGATTATTCAGTATGTACGTTTAAAACTGAAGTCTTGCGTATATATGTATGTTGCTGTATACCTAAAAGTGTAAGTCTAATAAACCTATCACTTTTCTATTTGTGTTTGTTTTTATTATATGCCTGTATCTCACCGCAAAATAGATAACTAGTTCAAATATCTCAATTGGTAGCGCTCCCAAGGAATCTGATAACCCTACGAATTATGATTACACTCCTGGATTGATGGCTCCCCGGCCTAATTAATCACCCAACAAGGCAATTCTAACTTATTACTTAACATATTTTATTTTCTCCCATGGGGAGTGGCGCGGTCATTTTTCTATCCCCTCATTAAACTCATCCCTTTCCCCCCATTACGAGTGGCGCAGTCTTTAGCGGCACAAGTTTATATCAACTTAGCGGCACGAGGTAATCGTAGCGGCACAAGTCAGTGATAAGCTTAAAAAATAACGGCGCAGTGACAGCTTAAAACCATAACGGCAGTTATGGCAACCACAAAGTCCCAGAATACCTCTCAATTGTTTTATAGTTTGGGGGGCCTGAGATTCCCTGCAATTTTATTTTTTCTGGATCTGGGGCTATTTGGCCCTGCGTTACTACTACTCCCAAAAATTTTATTTTACTTTGTTACAATTTTACTTTTTCTGGCCTGCACTTAAAATTTCCCTCTCTAAATTTTTTGAATACCTTGGATAGGGTAATTAAATGGTCTTCAGCATTCTTATCCATGCACATTTAGTCATCCACGAAGAGGATTATGTTATTTAGGCCCCTTAGTAGATGAAGTAAGGGTCTGCATAATGCGCTTGAACTTGTTTTGAGTCCAAAGGGCACTTTTAAGTATTCATAAGAACCGCATTCTGTTGTAGAGAAAGCTGTTTTGTATACGTCGCCTTCTGCTATTTTACTTGGTGGTATCCCTGAATTAAGTCAAGGGAGGTGAATATTTTATTTTGTTTGAGATTGAATGCAAGATTTCATCTATTCTGGGAAGTGGGAATTTATCGCAAACTACTTGTTTATTTAAGGCTCTGTAATCTACCACTAATCTAAGGTCCTTGTTTTTTTTGGGTACCAGGATCACGGGAGCAGAATAAGGGCTAATGCTAGGTCTGACTATTTCCTTTCGTTCGAGCTCCTTGATTTTATTTTTAAGCCACTCCTTATGTTCGTATGGAATACGGTATGGTTGTTTAGCAACCGGTAATCCTGTAGTTAGTATTGCATGTTCGTAGAATGGAATCAGACCTACGTCGTTATCGGATGTTGAAAAAACGTCTTTAAATTCCCAAAATAGTTCGCATAACTTATGCTTTAGTGGGATATCGGTGATATGATTTAAATGAAATTTTTCCTAAAATTGGGTTTTGGATACGGGGTATTCGTTTTCTTGTGTATTTATATTATTTACTAAGTTTTCTCCTCATTTCTTCCAATTGTTTACGTCTACTTCTGACAAAACTTGCATCTGTACTAGACATGTTCCCTTTTTTAAGTTAATTACATCATTTTCATGGGTATTGGTTGTCAAGATGTAACCCTCTCGTTTTTCATAATTTATAATTTGTTCTTCACATGTTAAATTTTTAGGGATTTCCTCTATTGGTGAGGCAATCCGAATTTCATTTTTGTTATTAAATGCCTCAATCATTTGTGATGTTTGAACTCTTTGCATTGATTTAGGTGTAATTTTGGTTTTACGCACTAAGAATCCAAAGTATTTTTCAGAGGTTTTTGTGCTATTGAATTTAAAACGATTTTGTTAGGTTTATTATTAGAGGTGTCTTTTCTTGCAATTTCTTTACATAATTTGGTAATTTCCTGAATTTGTTTGTCTCTGTATTCTTTCATATCATTTATTTTTACCTTTGTTGAATTGTTTTGGATATTGTTCACTCTGACCCGTTTTTCCGACGGATAGATAAGTTATGAATTAGCTACGTCTAATAGTATGTTGTTTGTTTTTAAAAATTTGAGCCTATTATCGCTTCATAAGGGAAATTTTTACAGATAATAAATCTAGTAGGGAAACTTATATTATCTTTACGTACCGTCAGATATATAGATCCTTTAACCTCTAAATTATGTCCTGACCAGCTTGATAAGTTAGGACATGAATAGTTTATTCGTTGTTTGATGTGCCTGGGTAGTGCGTTAAACACGGATGTGTTTATTACATTTAAAGTGGCTCCAGAGTCTATTAGGGCATTAAAATAAATATTTGCAACGCTAAAATTGTTAAATATTGGTAATATTTTGTTATTTTCTGCACTTAAAAATGGTATAATTACTTTTAGAGACCTATAAAATATTCTGCCGCCAAAATTAGGTATTATGGGTTTTGGAGGCTTGTGTCGTTTCCCTGGGGTGCCCAGTTATTTGATGTAGAACGTTCATTCGTTCTTTTTTCATTTCTCTGCCAATTATTATTGGTATTTTGGTCTCGCCTGTTTGCAAAGTTGCCCCTAGTATTCCAATTACTTCTTGGGTAACTAGTTCTGCCACGGTATTGTGACGTATTGCGTTGGAGGTTTTGATTATTGTTATATCTAATATTGTTATGTTAGAGATTTTGAATTTGTACCTTAAATTACCTTGAATCTTAAATCACAGCTTGGAGTGAAATAAGGACTTTCGATCCTGTTGAAAATAGACAAATGGAACATGGACAAACTTCTAGCTATTGGAATAGGAATGGCGGCTGTTCTATATGTAGTCAAAGAATCAGAATCAAAAGAAGCAATAAAATGGATAATAAAATGGATTCAAGAAGACAAGGAGAGAAGTCGAGCATTTTCGACTATCTGGAGAGATTCAACTCGTAAATTGGTAGATCTGCTTGGAAAAAAGATCTTAGTCGCGTTTTTACAAGAAGATAACTAGCTTAGGTTGGCCGCTCTACGCTACGAAATGTGCTCTACGCTACGGCCGCTCTACGCTAGGAAATGTGTTGTTGTTTTTTTTAATTTGATCGGTTTTTCATTAAATTTTTTTGTCGCTTAAAAAAAAAAAAAGAGTTCATATTCAGTCTCTGACCTGTTAAGAGCTATCTGTGTTAAAAAAGGATTATATTTCGGAATCAATAAGAGACTAAATATATTTCGTCATTGACATTTGACCGGTATACAATAGTTCAATTTTAAGCCCGATTAACTTTGGAATATATTATAATATTGAGAGTGCAGAAATATGATGCCTTGGTTGATTGGATTGAGTTTTCATTTGGATTGTATTATTTCATTTCGATAATTAGCAGGCGTTTATTGGAAAGTTGGGGGACTTAAAAAAGCCCCCCTTGCGGGTAATTAATTGTTTTGTGACTTTACTTAAAGATTTAATTACGCTTAGAACTACAATGGCTGAAAGTGAAAAAATTATTTTGAATCCGTTACTGAATTGTGTAACGAGAGCACTAACAGATGGAATAAAATTGGAGTGTATCGTAAAAGCGTGTGTTGCTTTCTATACACATCAAGATTTTATAAAGGCAAAGCGAATCCTTCATACTGAGTTGAATATTACGAATCGTCTTGTGACCTACTCTAAAGATGAAGACAATATCATTGAAATATGCAAAATTCTAGTTTCAGCTGCAAAAAATAATGTGAGCATGCCAAAATTTGTCATCTTTAACCCCTGCTCGGTTCCGGTCATCGGAGATGCGGTGAATGCAACAGTTACTGCCAAAGTAAATGAACTCTCTCGGAAGCTTGATAATTTTTTGGCCACCTAGTCCGCTCCAACCACCAGTATTTTCACAAGCAGTCGTAGTGCACCTGAAACGTCCAAGCCCAGAAACTCTACCTATTCTGTTGTCTTGAAAAATCCCCCCAAGGAGCTCAATGGCCCAAATGACCGGAAAGCTTTCATAGACAGTTTCTGTGAAAATAAAAATGACATTAGTGAACTTCGCAATTCTAAAAACGAATGGAAGCTTGTGGTCAGGTCGAAAGCTGCAGCAGCGAAAATCGTTGAGAAAGCTAAATCTTCTAAGCCCGATCTCAAAATTGCTGTTCGAGAACCCCTGCACAGAGCAGTGCTTCGAAATGTCTCTGACGATAGAATCTGAGAAGGACTAAAAAGTCTATTCCCGAATTGTACGAAGACTGATCAGTGCGAAAAATTCCGTTCTTGCAAAGTGAATTTTAACACTCTTAGTGAGCTCACACAATTTCTGAATGTTTCGGTGATTATCGGCTACGAGCGTCTGCCTGCTGATCCGTTTAAGTTCTTGTCAAGACGATGCTATAACTGTCACAAAATCGGTCATCTCGCTTCCCAGTGTACAGCTGAACCTTTATGCTCTAGATGTGCCTCAAGTGAACATCGTTCTACGCGAGATGATCCATGCAGACAGCCGACATTCTGCGTTGAATGTAAAATTGGTAGTCACACGTGTTACAGTGTAAAATGTCCCTCAAATAGTAATCCACAAAAGAAATG
Organism: Artemia sp. Qi Xiang Cuo; assembly: GCF_049724085.1. Taxonomy (NCBI): domain Eukaryota; kingdom Metazoa; phylum Arthropoda; class Branchiopoda; order Anostraca; family Artemiidae; genus Artemia; species Artemia sp. Qi Xiang Cuo. The sequence goes on along the minus strand of NC_142805.1, from coordinate 72,120,022 downwards.
ACATCTGAAGCTTCTGCAGTTAAATGTTTATCGTGGAACATTAATGGCTCGTTCACGAATAAAATTCCGATCTTAGATGTTATTTTTGAGCAAAATGAAGTTGTCTGTTTACAAGAACATTTCGTCACAAGCCGCAGTAAAAGTATTCTTAGTTTTAATAGTTCAGTGTCGGTTTATTCAGTTTCAGCGAAGCAGCTAAGTGGAAAAGGGCGACCCTCCGGTGGTATTGCCACTTTTGTTCGTTCGACTCTAAGATCTAGAATATTTGAAGTCAATGATAATTTTCTGGCGATTCGTGTTGAGGGCTGTGTTTTTATTAATGTATATTTGCCTACAAATTACAATGATGAGCGTTCGGAGCGTGCTTTTACTTATTCTAGTAATAAACTCGGCCAGTGTATTAACCGTATTAGATCCTTAAGCCTTCAATGCATATTAGTTGGTAACTTCAATTGCGACTTCAATTAACCGCTCTTATCTAGGTCTTTATGTTTTACGTTTTTGCTTTGTATTTTTGGAGACCAGTTTAACCTCAAGTGCAAAGAATTAATTTTTAGTCACGTACACACCTCAATTTCTACATAACATCTCGATCCCGTCGTGGCATCCGCAAATCTCGGTATTTTACCTGTCAAGGTTGTGCTTGATTTTTAGCTGTCTGATCACTTACCAATACAGTTCTCAGCCGAGATTCTTTGCCACAGCTCAGATACACAAACGGAAACAACATCAAAAACACCTCCTAGGTCTCGCCGTGATTGACGTAAAATTAACCCTGTTTTATTTCAAGAAGAAGCCGCCAGAGTTCTTAGTAAGATCCGTGTCCCTTTCCATCTTCTCTCTGGATTAACTGCTCTTTCAAGGGAGGAAACACAACTATCAGTTGACTTTTATTGCGCAGAAATTGGCCATGCCCTTCGCTGTGCTGAAAAAGCTGCCGTCCCTCTAAGTAGACCCCGTCGTCATACCCTTCCAGGCTGGTTTGAAACTCCAGAGTTAGTGGATACCCATTCTAAGTCTAAATTTTGGCTTCAACTTTGGGTTTCTTGTGGACGACCCCGTTCGGGGGTAGTCAATTCAATCCGCCTGCTCACAAAAAGAAAATTCACAAAGGAGCTAAAAGCTCACAGAAAAAAGATGATTGATATCGAATCTACAAGGGCCAAAATTCTTCTCTCCTTTGGCGTTTTCTTTCTTCTAAAAGCGATGAGTCTTTATCCGCAGCTGCTATCCCTGATTCTGAATGGTACGCATATTATGGGTCAGAATTTTCGCTTCCGAACCCAGCCCTCAACGAAAGATGCGAAACTGAGTTGAACAACTTCTTAGATAGTTGTCCTCGGAGGGATTATCTTGTAACGGAGGGAGCTGTATGTAGGGTCATCTCTCACCTAAAACCTAAACAATCTTTTGGGATTGACGGGATCAGTGCACTCCATCTAAAAAGTGGTGGGCCCGCTCTCATTAGTTATGTAACCCTCCTAATGCAGATTATCCTCATTCAGGGTATTGTCCCAACCACTTTCTCAATTGGAGATCTTACGCCAGTTCCTAAAAAAGGAAAAGTTACCATGCAATGCTCTTTCCGTCCAATCACGGTTGCTACCACTCTCTGCAAGTTATTTGAACTTTTATTCGTAGATGAGTTTGAAAAACTGTGTTGTAGTCCACCAAGACAATTCGGTTTCCAACGCGGCATTGGTTGTGCGGAAGCGCTCCATGTCGTTGCATATGCACTCCTGGATGCGCATAAATCAGGAGACAGTTTAGCGATCGGGGGCTTAGACCTGCAGAGAGCGTTTGATTCATTGATTCATGCACGTATGTTGCTAAACTATGCTAAAAGAGGAGTGAACTCAAATATCATCCGGGCTTTCTGTGATCTTTATTCTCGCCTTCGCGTGCGACTCAAGCTCCATCCCGATAAAAGCCTTCCGCCAGCCTCACGGCCAGCTTTGATATCAGTCCGTAAAGGTGCCCGTCAGGGAGCAGTTTTATCCCACAATTTCTTCAATAACTACATTATTGAACCTCAAGACAGCTGTCTTTCATCATGCATTCTCAGTTCCATTGACATCTCCCTAGTATGCTATGCCGATGACACGCTGAATCTCAGCCGGACGCTTAACCGCTCTTCAGAAATATTCTCATGTCTGCAGTCCAACTACGAGAAAGTCGGTCTGAGATTTAACTCCCAAAAGTCGGAAGCTTTGCTTTATAATTGGAAAAATGACCCTCCTACTAATATCACACTAGGTGATTGCTCAGTAAAACCAGTTGATAAAATAGTATATCTGGGGCTTCCAATAGGTTCCTCATTACAGTATACCCGTTCCCTTCTGATCTCACATCTTGAACGGCGAATATCCAGCTCCTATGCTTTGATCGTTAAATCCACTCTGAGATTTAACCGTCCACTACTGGAAAGTATTTACAACGCTACCGCTCTGCCTTATATATTATATGTGACCCCTTTCTGAAATTTATTGGCAAACCGTGAAAAGTCTAAAATCTGCTCTTTATTTTTCCGTTTTGCAAAGTACCTACTAAAACTTTAACCTTGGACAAAAAATAGTTTTCTGATTCGGCGCTATAACCTAGCGGACCCAAATCTAGCTGTTGAGACACTTATTAGCCGGCAAAAAACAAAACCAGCAATTTTAAAGCACGAGTGGCCAAGTTTGCTTGTTTAATTTTCCCTCTTGTTTCCGTTTTTATTTATTTTTTTTCTCCTTTCATAAGTTGTTGTCTTTGTTGCTATTTTCGAAGAAGTTGTTGTTTCTGTTGTAATCTTTGAGTATGCTAGCTTTCAGTTTCCACTTTTCGTACTATTTTGTATACTATTTAAGAGGTTGTTGCTTTTGTTGTTATTATTATCGTTTTGTCTCCTCTTTTCGTATTTTTGTATACTCTGTCATTGTACATTTATTGTATACGACGGGTTTTCAATATATATTATATATTATATATATATATATATCTATCTCTTGTTAGGGAGGTATTTCCTCTAATGCCTCCCATACCGTACCCATTATTGTTTGTTCCCCTGAACAAAGCATTCTATGTTTCGCGGTAGTTAGAGTGGTAACTGTTTGAAAAACAGTTCCTTGCTATGTGACCTATGCGATTACACGCATAACACTTTATTGGTTGGTCAAAGGTTGTTGGTCTGGATTGGTTATTTTCTGAAAAACGTACCAATCTTTGTCTTGGTGGGTTTTGATTTCTAGTTAGGTTAGATTTTGGCACTGGTTCTCGTGACAAAAATTGCGGGGAGGGATCTCTCGAGGTTTTGGGTGTTTTCGTTTCTACGTTGTTAATTGATAATTTTTGATGTTTTAAGACAATATTGTCAATTTCACAAGCCCTCTTGACCTCCTGGACCACTAATTCCAGGTCCTCGTTATTTGGAAATTAGTAGACGATAAAGCTTAGGGTTGCGTCCCTGTTGGAAAACATTAAGTATTATTTTTTTATATAGTTCTCCCTGTCCCGGGCCATATCGTACTTCTGTCGAAATCCTAATCTTATGTAGGTATTCTCTTACATTTTGCGTTTGTTTTAATGTGACTATCCTATGTTTTAGTTTGCTCAAAGAACTAGTATCAATGAATCTCTTTTGGAATACCTGTTGTAATAGTTCTACTGAGTTTATTGATGTGTTAGGTTCTGCACTTATTGAATTTCAGTTTATTTTAAAAACGTAAGCACTTGGCCTTTTAATCTTACGAGTACCATGCACTTTTAAATCAACTTTCGTCATTGTTACAAATTGGGCCAATTGAATATTGAATTGGTCCACGTCCGTGTCTCCTTCATATTCTGGGAGGGATTTTGTAATTTCAACTGAAGTTATAATTGTTTAACTTTTAGTAGTTCTTTTTACTCCTGTGCCATTTTACTAAAAATATGTTATTCCTATTTTTTTGTTTCTTTTCTTACTTGGGTAATTGTTTATTTCTAAAGTAAATTTAAAAGGTACACATCAGTAGAATAAACACTTACAGGAAAATAAATAAGAAAGGTTTTTGTTGTATTGTTAGTTGTCAGTCTTTCTCGAGATTTTTTCTAATTTCGGGCTGCGCCAGATGAAACGGGGGTATATTTAATTTGGAAGTTAACTTTATCTTAAGGGGGTTTTTACATCTTGAAGATGCTTCTTACTTTTAATTTAGATGTAGCATGACGAAGGGTTTGAATCCCTTCTCCTATGAATTGAATGAAATAGAATCTGATTGAGTTTCGTTACCTCTATCTTGAGACTATGAATTAAGGGTTTAGAAATGTATGGTATTCTATGATTCTGATTCCCAATGAGAAGGTTACCTAGAGTACACGAGAGGCGTGTCTGACATCTGACAATACAAACAAGAAAATCATAATAAACAATGGATTTATTGTACTTACTTAAAATGAACAATTGACAAAGTTCAAGATGACAATTGGACAAATAAGCATAAGAGTCGTCCCTGAATGCTTTCCTAAGAATCACTTTAATCACAAAATTTTCAGTGTATATCTACTGTAAAACAGCTGGTTTGCTGACCTCTCCCATGTGTGGGAAGATACAAAAAAATGGTTATCAAGATTGAATGCTGTTTAGATGCTCATATGCATGTCTAAAAAAGTTAGATTTAATAAGATTGTGCAAAAAACTATCATTTATCTGACCACTCCCAAAACTTTAATTTGTTTCGACTAGATAAGGATGACGGCAAAAAAACTTTAAATTTCTACTTCAGAAATTCAAGATAAGCAACGCCCAGCAAGTATGCTATACTTTGCACGTAAGCCACTACCCGTAGCTTTTGCGAAATTGTAGGGTGATCTAAAATGGTACTTTTTCAAAAGATACAATTTTTTTCTTCTTTGATATCCATCATAGGGGATATGTTACCAAATGAGTACATTGAACCCAGTTAACACAACAAAAAACCTAAAAGATGTATAATGGAATTGCGCCAACTAACCTTAATGCATGATACAATGCTTAATGTTGTGACAACTAGTAGGTAATAAGTGCTTTAGCTTACTCATATGCAAAAATTTAGCAGAGGATAGACGATAAATAAAAATATTAGTCCTAGCAAATGTGTAATTAAATATTGACATTAATTAAATATTGTAGGGTATGCAAACTCACAATTTAAACAAATTTTGATTAACGATGCCAATACTCTGATTACTTCTAAGCTCCAATAGACTCTTGTCCTCTATAATTGTACGTCCAGGTTAAAAAGGTAATAAACCTTTTTAAACCTTCCAGGTTGTAAAGGTAATAAACACATCTGTGTTTAATGCATTATCCAGGCACATCAAACAACGAATAAACTATTCATGTCCTATCTTATCAAGCGGGACAGGATATAATTTAGAGTTTAATGGATCTATATACCCGACGGTAAGTAAAGATAATAGAAGTTTCCCTACTAGATTTATTATCTGTAAAAATTTCCCTTATGAAGCGATAATAGGCTCAATTTTTTTTTTTTTTTAAACAAACAACATACTATTAGACGTAGGTAATTCAAAATTTATCTATCCGTTGGAAAAACGGGTCAGAGTGAACAATATCGAAAACAATTCAACAAAGGTAAAAATAAATGATATGAAAGAATACAAACAGATTCTGGAAATTACCAAATTATGGAAAGAAATTGTAAGAAAAGACCCCTCTAATAATAAACATAAAAAAATCGTTTTAAATTCAATAAACACAAAAACCTCTGAAAAACTTTGGATTCTTAGTGCGTAAAACCAAAATTCCACCTAAATCAATGCACAGAGATCAAATATCACAAATGATTGAACCAATTAACGACAAAAATGAAATTTTGATTGCCTCACCAATAGAGGATATCCCTAAAAATTTAACATGTGAAGAACAAATTATAAATTATGAAAAACGAGAGGGTTACATTTGGCTAACCAATACCCATGAAAATGATGTAATTAAGTTAAAAAAAGGGAACATGCCTAGTAGAGATACAAGTTGTGTCAGAAGTAGATGTAAACAATTGGAAGAAATGAGGAGAAAACTTAGTAGATAATATAAATACACAAGAAAACTAATACCCCGTATCCAAAACCCAATTCTAGGAAAAATTTCATTTAAATCATATCACCGATATCCCACTAAAGCATAAGTTATGCGAAATAATTTGGGAATTTAAAGACGTTTTTTCAACATCCGAAAACTACATAGGTCTAATTCCATTCTACGAACACGCAATACAAACTGCAGGATTACCGGTTGCTAAACAACCATACCGTATTCCATACGAACATAAGGAGTGGCTTAAAAATAAAATCAAGGAGCTCGAACGAAAGGAAATAGTCAGACCTAGCATTAGCCGTTATTCTGCTCCCGTGATCCTGGTACCCAAAAAAACAAAGACATTAGATTAGTGGTTGATTACAGAGCCTTTAATAAACAAGTAGTTAGTAATAAATTCCCACTTCCCAGAATAGATGAAATCTTGGATTCAAACTCAAACAAAATAAAATATTCACCTCCCTTGACTTAACTCAGGGATACCACCAAGTAAAAATAGCAGAAGGCGACGTATACAAAACAGCTTTCTCTACAACAGAATGCGGTTATTATGAATACTTAAGAGGGCCCTTTGGACTCAAAATAAGTCAAAATAAGCAGAGAATAACAAACCAATCCATCCGTGACAAGACTGGCCAGCCTCTTGTGACACATATTATAAGAGTCCGCCGATGGAGATACCTTGGCCATGTACTACGGATGGACAAACTCCGACTACCAAATGCAGCGCTCCATTGGCAGCCATCGGGTCCACGCCGCAGGGGCAGACCCAGAAACACCCTGCGTCAAACGTACCAGACAGATCTCCGTAACCTGCACACATCAATCCAGCCTCAGTGGGAGGACATACTTGCAGCAGCAAACCGGCGGGAAGATTGGCGGCTCCTTCTTGATGCACTGGGCGCCTCTGGAGGCACAGGTGGATCTAAGGTCTAAGGTTACTTCATCTACTAAGGGGCCTAAATAACATAATCCACTTCGTGGATGACGTAATTTGCATGGATAAGAATGCTGAAGACCAATTAATTACCCTATCCAAGGTATTCGAAAAATTTAGAGGGAAATTTTAAGTGCAGGAAAGAAAAAGTAAAATTGTTAAAAAGTAAAATAAAATTTCTGGGAGTAGTAGTAACGCAGGGCCAAACACCCCCAGATCCAGAAAAAATAAAAATTGCAAAGACCCTCAGCCCCCCTCCCCCCAAACCATAAAACAATTGAGATATTCTGGGACTTTGTGGTTGCCATAACTGCCGTTATGGTTTTAAGCTTGTCACTGCGCCTACATTTCCACACTGATAACTCCTACATTTCCATTCTTACCAAACATTATCACGGGAAATGTTTTATGTGATTGGGACAATAAATCAGTTTTTTTTGCCAATGCCATAAAACAGTTCAAAAATCAAATTAATATAAATTATTATAACTAAATAGCCCAAGTTAAAAGTTAAAACGCCCAAACTATTTTGAAAAAATTTTTATTCGACCCTGAATCTAAGGAATACAAATCACTGGTTAGTAAATTATTTCTGAAACGTATTAAAACACACCAAAGAAAAAGAGACGCCTATAAAAATAATAACAAGAAAATTAAAAGAAGATCTAAACTCTAAACCTAACAAAAAAAAAAACAGAGGAAATTTTGTCGACTATAATATAAAATGAAGAACCAAATTGTGAATTATTGATCATCGCTCCCCCAGGAGCTAACGAAGAACAATTGCGTTGCACAATTGTCAATAATGTTAATAATGTGATTACGCCAGGCTTGGTGAAATTTTACAGATGTATACCCAATTTATCGCCAGACCACGGTGTAATGTACATCGCTGATTACAATACAAGAAGCGCGGCAGCATTTGCCAAAAAAAAGTTATACCGTCTATTTTATGTTTTATTTGACCTTCCTGAATTTAATGATGTAGCGTAACTTGTGTTTAAACGATTGTTTTAAATCTAATGTAGAATTAAATAAGTGTTGAAGCAAATTAAAGTGTGTGTAATAGCGTATACTAAAGAGCATAATAAGAGACCTTACTTAAAGTTAAAGGAATTAATCTCTTATATCGTCGTTTTTTTAAAATAGCTTAGAAGAAATTTCTATGTTTTAGATTTTCCAATTGAAATTCTATATATTTGAACTAAGATGATAATAACATCGTTTTGTTGAGAGCAATATGTGTGCAATGATATTAGTGTATTTGTTTTAAATTGTCTTGTAGCGCGACATTCACCAGTAAATGTACCCAATCGCATTACTTATTATGTATTACGACTACTCGATTTTAAAGAACATGTGATTCTGCCTCATTATTTTCAATACAGATATTGGAATGACCTATTGGAAATCATTCGTTAAAACACGTAGTCCAGTGCAGATACAACCTAGTAGCATCTATTTTCATCATCCCTCAACCAACGAAGACTACTCACCATAAATTCCAGGCAACGATGCTAGGACGAAAATTGCGGTTACCTTTTTGATCGTTGTTTCCTCGATCACAAACCATATTATGCATCAGGTAACATAACATAATAAATCCTAGTATCCAGTGCATTAACGAACTATATAAACATAGCAATCCTGAGAACCCCCATCAGTCAGTATAAGATGTAAATGCATAAATATCACCCTTGATAATCCTTATGGACCCATATACCATATAACTGTATAGTTATGAGGTATTATATTCGTAAAGAGCATAAAAAAAAGGCATCGAGTGGTATATTCACTTTAGTCGTAACTCAATAATATGATTTGGTAAAAATTTACCCTTTATTTATCATATTAGACCATTTTTAGATAGTGTATTCCTTCGATGTCATTTAGAGGCATGGGCGCCCATAAGCTGAATTCCAGAACGGGAGCAAACCTCGTATAATTGGCACTCTTAATGTTATAAAATAGAAATAACAGAACAAAAATATAAAAATAAGGCACCGTAATTCAGCCACGTCCCCCCCCCTTCATGGGCGCCCATGGTTGGTGGGGAATAAATTGTCACAGGATCAAATTTAAACATAAAAAAAGACAATCTAAAAATAATGGAGAGCCGCAAATCTACCGTGGTACCAATATCAGTCCTTTCACTACGAATCAAAACTACTTTTATTCCAATTTCAATACTCCATAGAAAAAAAAAACAAAAAAAACACTTACATTTCAAAAATTCAAATCAATCCATGTTTACCAAGTGTGATCCAAATCCAAAGTATGAATCAATGAAGTAATGAACTACAAATTCCCAACGAAGGAATTCAAGCTGGAAAGAGTCCAGATCTGACACGCAAAAGTCAAGGAGGCACACTTGTACCTCTATAAAGAGGCGACCCACCACAATGATAAGCGATTTCAGGTCCTAGAGGTCGCAGAGAGACGGCGGTAATCGCATTTTGTAGCCCAAGCTCAAACTAAGAAACTTGCAAAATTTCTTCATCCTCCGACTTTATCTTCATCTAAACTGGGCCGGAAGTTTGGACCCTCCCACCACAGCCCCCCTTTAACGTTGTCCGATTGGGCTGAAATTTAGAGGTTAAGCTTTCCTAGGGCCCGGGAGCTTATCCTCGAAATTTCAGCTCAATCCGATCACTGCTTCCCTGTTTTCAAAAAACCAAATATAGCCACTTAAAATTCATTTTTTTTTCTTAGCCACGCCTACAGGCCACAGTTGGCAACGGATCCGGGTGAATGAGGACTCATTCGAAGCAGAATTTGACCTCTAAGGGCCTTTTGATATTTTCAGACCGAAAAAATTATCCCCCGAATTTACATTTACGAAAAACCTCGTTTTCCTATATTAGCCCATGTTAATTTTTCCCACCACAACCCCCTTTAACGTTGTCTGATCGGGCTGAAATTTAGAGGATAAGCTTTCCTGGGGCCTGGGAGCTTATCCTCGAAATTTCAACTCAATCTGATCACTCCTTCCCTGTTTTCCAAAAAACAAATATCAAGTTTTTTGGGAATTTGCTTGCGTTGAAAATAGCTCCCTTTTACTAAAAAACAATTACTGTTGTGTGTCTATAGTCCAGCTGTTGATACTCCAGACTGTCAGGCGGAAAACCCGGGTTCGATTCACCATCAGAGTAAATTTTTTATATACTGAATTTAAACTTAAAAAAGAAACTCAGTTTCTTTTTTAAATTATTTGAAAAAAAATTACGTTTTCTAAAGAGTTAGAGAGGCTGAGTTACAAGGTCGACCCTTAAAACGTACAGGAATTAGGAGGCAGAGTTGGGGGGCGGTTAAAGAGGCTGAGTCACAAGTTCGAACCTTAAAACGTACAGGGATTAGGAGGTGCAGTTGGGGGGCTGCCACCCCCCAAACCCCCCCGTCCGTATATGAAAGGGACTGTGCCCTCCTCAACGCCTCGCTCTTTAAGCTAAAGTTTGACTTTCTCAACTCTTTTTTTTAAACATTAAAAAATTTAGCGTAAAGAGCGAGGCGTTGAGTTTATATTTAATTTAAATTTTTTAAGTTTTAAGGTTCGACTTTGTACCTCAGGTTTTTTAACTCTTTAGAAAACGTAGTTTATTTCAAATAATACTTACAAAATAATAATCGTCTGATTGCACAAACTAAACGCCATCTAGGTTTCTTAGACAAAAAACATAACATATCAGTGTGGACAGAGTTCTGACTGCAAATCCTGAAGACAAAGCTCCCAGAGAGAACACTTTGAGAATACAATAGTCTTGAGGCTAAGTTTAGGCGAGACTAACACAAGAACTTTTATTTAGTTGTGATACTTACAAAAGAATAAGCGTCTGATTGCACAAACTAAACGCCATCTAGGTTTCTTAGACAAAAAACAAAACAAATCAGTGTGGACAGAGTTCTGACTGCAAATCCTGAAGACAAACTCCCAGAGAGAACACTTTGAGAAGACAATAGTCTTGAAGCTAAGTTAAGAAAGAGAAACGAGCAAAAATGGGGTTTTTATAGGCCAAATGAAGATACTGAAAAAACTAAGCGAATATTTCTAGAGGACAAACGCCTCTCTTCTTCAGCGCGAAACGAAACGATGTATCAATAAAAGCCGAAAATTAAAAGAATTAAAACCAAATACCTAACAACCATAAAAGCGAGTTATTCGCCAATATCCTCGATTTGCACAAAATCCAAAAAATATGATCTGCCATCGACGGATACTAGCGAACAACTGAACAAAAGAAAGGAATCAATTCATTCACTCGGCAAACAAAACGAACCAGCAATTACATAAGTTGGAAAACTATGTCATTTGATTTTGGATTTTAATTAAGGCATTTCTTGCAGACACCCTTTGAGACCTAAGGGGTTGTTCACGTGTTTGATTAGATGACCGGGAAAGTGGTTCAAGGCTTATTTCAGGGATCACTAAAGTATCGGCTTCTCTTTTGAGAAAACCGAAATATAACTCATTTATTCTTAAATCACCGGAATCTCTGTTTAAAGCTAGACCTAAATGTTGGTATTTATAAATTTCAACAGCTTCTCTGTAGTGCTGGACAATACCCTTATCATTCGAAATAAGACTAGCTTGATTAAACAAAATAGTATGGTCTGGTTTTTCAAAAATGTGCTCTGCAAGGGCAGAGTCGAAATTTTCTGGTTTTTTCCGCTTTTTAAGTGTATTATTAATTGAGCTAGAATGCTGAGTTAATCTATCTGTTAGTCGCTGATTAGTTCTTCCAATATACCAAAGACCACACGAACAAGGAATTCTGTAGACACCGGAGTTTTCACCTATCGGGATAGGGTCTTTTCCTTGATAAATTTGGGACCTGATAGTTTTTCTGGGTCTATAATAAGTGTAAATGTTATTTTTCCTTAGATTTTTTGAAATGTGTTCTGAAATCCCTTTAACATATGGGAGACCAAGATAAACTGAATTTTCCCTTTGATTTGTGTTTTCTGTGGAACTATCTGATAATCTTTTAATGCGTTTTGCAATTACAGAATTTATTAAACTAATTGGATAACCATTCCCAAATAAAATATCTCTAAGGTGGTTGAGTTCTAAATCCAAGAAACGTGTTGAACAAACTTTCAATGCTCTATCAACTAGAGAAGTGACAACTCCTCTTTTCACAGCAGGAGAATGATTGGAGGAATAACTTAAGTAACGGTCATTATGTGTGGGTTTTCTATATACACTAAACTCGAAACATGAATCATTTCGGTGCACCAAAACATCTAAGAAAGGAAGACACCTCTCTATCTCTGATTCCTGAGTAAATTTCAGTTTTGGATCCAATTTAAAAAATTTAAATTTAAAAAATTTAAAAAATTTTAGTAAAAATGAACACTTGGTCTTACACGCACTACAAAAAGATCTTTCCAGAATTATTACGAAAGCAGATAAAAGCAATACTATTGTTGTATTAGATTCAGATGAGCACGACAAAAAAATCAGAGAAATTTTAAAGGATTCTAACACATATTAACAATTAGCTACCGATCCTAGCGAAAAATTTGTTCAGGAAGTCTGTAAAGAGCTGTCTTATCTAAAAGGAAAAGGTGAAATTACAGATCAGTTGTACAAAAGGTTTTACCCACGCGGTTGTACGTCCCCTCGCTTTTATGGTCTTCCTAAAGTTCATAAGCCCGGTAATCCACTTCGACCCATTGTTTCTTCTTTTAATTCTCCTACAGCAAAAATAGGAAAATTCTTATCAGTGATATTTCGCCCACTAATTCAGGCTCAAAAATCCTATATTAAAAATTCCACTGATTTCGTTTCCAAGGTGAAGCAAGTTTTTGTTAAACCAAATACAAGAATTGGCAGTTTTGATGCATATTCAATGTATACCAATTGTGATCCTCAAAAGGCCGAACTGATTTTGGAGCGAAAACTTAATTCTAACCCATCCATATCAGAAAATTCTGCTCTTTCGAATCGGACACTTCTTTCGCTTACAGCCCTTTGCAATAGAACTTCTTTTTACTTTCATTATAGAGGCATTTTTTATAGACAGAAATATGGGCTCTCCATGGGTGCCCCCTTTCTCCAATACAGGCTGATATTTTCATGGAAGACCTTGAAGAAAGGGCTATTTTGCATGGTTCTTGTAAGCCTGAGTTTTGGGTTCGTTTTAAAGATGACATTTTTTATTTATGGGAGCATGGTGACGAGTTTCTGGGTTCTTTTCTTCACTTGCTCAACTCCTTGGATCCAAAACTGAAATTTACTCAGGAATCAGAGATAGAGAGGCGTCTTCCTTTCTTAGATGTTTTGGTGCACCGAAATGATTCATGATTCGAGTTTAGTGTATATAGAAAACCCACACAAAATGAACGTTACTTAAGTTATTCCTCCAATCATTCTCCTGCTGTGAAAAGAGGAGTTGTCACTTATCTAGTTGATAGAGCTTTGAAAGTCTGTTCAACACGTTTCTTGGATTTAGATCTCAACCACCTTAGAGATATTTTATTTGGGAATGGTTATCCAATTAGTTTAATAAATTCTGTAATTGCAAAACGCATTAAAAGATTATCAGATAGTTCCACAGAAAACACAAATCAAAGGGAAAATTCAGTTTATCTTGGTCTCCCATACGTTAAAGGGATTTCAGACCACATTTCAAAAAATCTAAGGAAAAATAACATTTACACTTATTATATACCCAGTAAAACTATCAGGTCCCAAATTTATCAAGGAAAAGACCCTATCCCGATAGGTTAAAACTCCGGTGTCTACAGAATTCCTTGTTCGTGTGGTCTTTGTTATATTGGAAGAACTAATCAGCGACTAACAGATAGATTAACTCAGCATTCTAGCTCAATTAATAATACACTTAAAAAGCGGAAAAAACCAGAAAATTTCGACTCTGCCCTTGCAGAGCACATTTTTGAAAAAACAGACCATACTATTTTGTTTAATCAAGCTAGTCTTATTTCGAATGAAAAGGGTATTGTCCAGCACTACAGAGAAGCTGTTGAAATTTATAAATACCAACATTTAGGTCTAGCTTTAAACAGAGATTCCGGTGATTTAAGAATAAATGAGTCATATTTCGGTTTTCTCAAAAGAGAAGCCGATACTTTAGTGATCCCTGAAATAAACCTTGAACCACTTTCTCAGTCATCTAATCAAACACGTGAACAACCCCTTAGGTCTCAAAGGGTGTCTGCAAGAAATGCCTTAATTAAAATCCAAAATCAAATGACATAGTTTTCCAACTTATTTAATTGCTGGTTCGTTTTGTTTGCCGAGTGAATGAATTGATTCCTTTCTTTTGTTCAGTTGTTCGCTAGTATCCGTCGATGGCAGATCATATTTTTTGGATTTTGTGCAAATCGCGGATATTGGCGAATAACTCGCTTTTATGGTTGTTAGGTATTTGGTTTTAATTCTTTTAAGTTTTGGCTTTTATTGATACATCGTTTCGTTTCGCGCTGAAGAAGAGAGGCGTTTGTCCTCTCGAAATATTCGCTTCGTTTTTTCAGTATCTTCATTTGGCCTATAAAAACCCCATTTTTGCTCGTTTCTCTTTCTTTATGTGATGTCAGGCCAATGTGGTTTAAGAAATTATCTTTGAAGCTAAGTTTAGGCTAGACTAACACAAGAACTGTTCTTTTGTTGTGATACTTACAAAGGAATAAACAAATGAAATAACAGGTCTTTTCCCAAATAATCTGTTACAGCTCTCTCTTCAAAGAGAAGAATTAGAAGGACTTCTGAAGCTCAGTATCTGACAAGGCCAACACTAAAAGTTGAAAACACGTTTTTTCCCAAATAATCCGGAATACAAACCTCTCTCTTGAGAGAGAAGGTTTAGAGGTAGCCTACTTTTGAAACTAAGTTTCTGAATAGTTTTGACATAGGCTAGGAAGTTTTAACAGGTATTTCTAAAAATGCCAAGTAAAGCCAAACTACGAAGGCAAAAGAAGAAAAGTAGGTATGAGGAGAATGTGGAGCAAAAAAGAGAAGAAGGAAGGAGGTACTACAAAAAAAAAGAGAGACAAGAAAGGAGGATATTAAGAAAAAATTTCAGGAGGATAAGTTGGCAAAGGAACGAAATCGTACTAAAGCATACATGCGTATGTCTCAGAAATTAACATCAGATGAAAGTTTTCGGCAAAAGAATTTACAGGCTGTGAAATCTCGTTATCATGCCAGTGATTCAGTAAAGCAAAAATATAAAAAGAGGATGATTAAGCACTATTATAATCATAAGGAAAAGATTGCAAAATTGTTTCAAGACTACTACAAACGAAAAAAGGATTTTTTGACTGCCAAATTGTGGGCGAGAAGCCAAATGAACAGTGGTACACCATTCTCTCAGTTGAAACGGAAAAATGGAAAGAAGAGTAACCAAGCACCAAAGGAAGCAAAAGCTGATAGCCTCTCAACATCCTCATTTCACTGCCCATATACCAGCCCATATTCAGGAGCATTCAAGAAAGCAGTAAAACATAGAATGACAAATGATGCAAATTTGTCACAGAGAATGCGCACAAAGAAAAAGCGACACAGAGAGTTTTACATTGTAAAAGACAGGAAAGTTCAGAAAATGCAGGTTGACTTAGAGGAGCTAAGACAAGTACTGAATATGCACTATCGAAATCCAGAAGAGTCAAAAGAAGATATCAAACTGGAATTTGCACGTGCAAACAATGTCATAGAAATGGCAACAAATTCTCTTGCAAAGCGACATGCACTCAATGCAACCAACTGCGAAAAGTTTCTCGACCACTTGCCAGAAAGTGAGCCAGCAACACTTGAAGACTTTACGTCAGCCATGGGAAATTTAAGACAACACAGCAAGTACACCGAAGCATATTTTTTTGAGACAGCCTACACCAACTATGGAACTACTACTTGTCGTATTTGTAAATCTTTTGCAGATGATGTTTACACCACCATACCCATTGATGCAGAAGGATGTGCAAGATTTTTCCAGCACAGTGAACACGAAGATCAAGTACAACTCAAACAAAAATGCTCATGCTCTCCCAAAAGTTTTACCCCAAACCCCGTTTCCCAAAATCAACCAGCTCCAGTTAATGATGACTGGCACCAATTTCCCACTTCTACCTTAGATTCCCAATTCCAAAAGGCTTCCCTGGCCTACAGTTTGCCAGACTTGAATCTGCTGCCCTCTTTTCTCTTACACGACAGTCAGCATTCCGGACCACATGAACAAGACAATGACTCCACAAGTGATGAAAATAGTGACGGATATCAATGCTCACCTAAACAAAAGAAAATGGCAGCTAGTGAAGAGGATCAAGGACCTACTGAAAAAAATATTAGATGGGAATGTCACAACCAGTTATGTAAGTTCAATTTAGATGATATTCATGCATGTCAACATTTCTTTTCCAGAATGGAGCAGACTAAGAAAGACCAACTTCACACTAATTCATTAATCCCCTTTTATTTAGTCTCTAGATGCATGCAAGAACCCACTGCGCCGCATAGATAAACTTGGTCACTCCCCCTTTTGTTCCCTCGAAACAGGTTGCTACAGCTTTTTCAGACCGATGAGGGCACTTAAACCACACTTCCCTGTTCTAACGCGTTTTGTTAACGACATTTACAAGGCAGTGGTAAAATGCAAGATCATTGTTCAACTAAACACACTCAAACGCGAAGGCTCCTCTGAAGCAACTGAAAAACGCAATAAAAAAAGCAATCAAAAGCTTACACGAAGTTGGCAAAGCCAATGAGTTTATGTTCGGACCCCAACAACGCTTGCCCATTGATGATAAATTGATTAAAGAGGCGTATGGTTTAAATATCCAAAAAGTAGCTACACTTCGCGACGAATACCCCACTGTACCCTGCGACTGTTGTGAAATGCTTAAAATGAATAAGGATTTGAAAACACTTCGTTTGTACACAAATCGTAAGGGATTCGACAATATGCTAACTTTGGTGCTTGAGAAATTTCAGCAGGATCTACCAGTAGAGGAAAGAGAATTTGCAAATGACCCAGGATGGGTAAACCACATTAAAGACAACTTTCAAGTTTGCACCTATTGCGCCGGGAAAATGACAGAGAGTAAAGAGAATGCTCGATGTGTGTTCAATAACCTCCAGGCAAAACCCACTCCCGATTGTATAAAGGTGCTCAACCGCTTTGAGCTAGCAATGATAAAAATTTGTAATGAATTGTGTCACCATTGTACGCTTAGGACAAGTAACTGCATTCAAAAGAAGACGAAAAAGAGACGCCTATAAAAATAATAACAAGAAAATTAAAAGAAGATTCTAAACTCTAAACCTAACAAAAAAAACACAGAGGAAATTTTGTCGACTATAATATAAAATGATGAACCAAATTGTGAATTATTGATCATCGCTCCCCCAGGAGCTAACGAAGAACAATTGCGTTGCACAATTGTCAATAATGTTAATAATGTGATTACGCCAGGCTTGGTGAAATTTTACAGATGTATACCCAATTTATCGCCAGACCACGGTGTAATGTACATCGCTGATTACAATACAAGAAGCGCGGCAGCATTTGCCAAAAAAAAGTTATACCGTCTATTTTATGTTTTATTTGACCTTCCTGAATTTAATGATGTAGCGTAACTTGTGTTTAAACGATTGTTTTAAATCTAATGTAGAACTAAATAAGTGTTGAAGGAAATTAAAATGTGTGTAATAGCGTATACTAAAGAGCATAATAAGAGACCTTACTTAAAGTTAAAGGAATTAATCTCTTATATCGTCATTTTTCTAAAACAGCTAAGAACAAATTTCTATGTTTTAGATTTCCCAGTGGAAATTCTATATATTTGAACTAAGATGATAATAACATCGTTTTGTTGAGAGCAATATGTGTGCAATGATATTAGTGTATTTGTTTTATATTGTCTTGTAGCGTGACATTCACCATTAAATGTACCCAATCGCATTACTTATTATGTATTACGACTACTCGATTTTAAAGAACATGTGATTCTGCCTCATTATTTTCATTACAGATATTGGAATGACCTATTGGAAATCATTCGTTAAAACACGTAGTCCAGTGCAGATACAACCTAGTAGCATCTATTTTCATCATCCCTCAACCAACGAAGACTACTCACCATAAATTCCAGGCAACGATGCTAGGACGAAAATTGCGGTTACCTTTTTGATCGTTGTTTCCTCGATCACAAACCATATTATGCATCAGGTAACATAACATAATAAATCCTAGTATCAAGTGCATTAACGAACTGTATAAACATAGCAATCCTGAGAACCCCCATCAGTCAGTATAAGATGTAAATGCATAAATATCACCCTTGATAATCCTTATGGACCCATATACCATATAACTGTATAGTTATGATATTTGATGAACCAAATTTATTTACATGTTGCAGATTCACGGGTTGAATCCCTTTCGAAAATTTCTCGGGATCCATCCTATCACCTCAATCAAATGGTCGTTAAGTTCCTATCTCTGTTATCCCGTAAATGTTACGAGATAATTTCTGAAAAATAGACCCGGAAACCAGCCACTGAATTAAAGAAACCAAAAGTAATCCCAGTGACTAATAGATGAGTGACAATATACTCCTCCCACAAGTTAAAGACGATATGTTGAAGAAGACACTAAAGTTTGATGTCGACCCATTCCAAATCCAAACATCAATTCTCCTGTGATTAACCAAGGAATAACCGCAAAATTCATAGATCGAGCCATGCACGAACAATTTTATCTGAGAAATATAATCTCTAAGTGCACGAACGAACAATTTTATACGAGAAATATAATCTCTAAGTGCACGAAAGAACAAACTTATACGAGAAATACATTCTCTATGTGCTTTAAAATAACCAAAGAATGATATGCTAAGAAGAAAATTAACCCATCTATCACCAACGCGATCCCAGTGTTCAACCCCTTAACGATAAAGCACCTCATAAACTATCCAAAGACAGCAGGTGAGAATGAACTCTGATATCAATATTCCACACACCTGTACCTGGAAGTATCATTACCCGTTTGACAATTAGAAAAAGCACTTCGTCCAAGATGAACATAACCATGCTCGAACTATACTGTGAAGAAACTATAATGTAAGTGTTTTAAAATTTTTGCACAAGACGAAAATAGTGAAGGACCATAATTTACAACAGAACGAGTGAGTACGCTAAGAGACACGTAAGGTGGTGAAGTAGGTGTGAATTTGCATATGACACATTTTAATAGTTTTGATAAATTAACCATTTCGATATCTTATCTTTAGTATTACATAGCAAACATAACCAGTGAAAGTGTTTTGGTGTTCACCAACGAAGGTTGTGACATAGTATCTATGTTTTAAACCATTCATATATATATATATATATATATATATATATATATATATATATATATATATATATATATATATATATATATATATATATATATATATATATATATATATATATATATATATATATATATATATATATATATATATATATATATATATATATATATATATATATAACATATATATATATATATATATATATATATATATATATGATGATGATGAGAGATGATGAGAGTATATATATATATATGAAAATATATATATATATATATATATATATATATATATATATATATATATATATATATATATATATATATATATATATATATATATATATATATATATATATATATATATATATATATATATATATATATATATATATATATATATATATATATATATATATATATATATATATATATATATATATATATATATATATATATATATATATATATATATATATATATATATATATATATATATATATATATATATATATATATATATATATGTGTGTATTGCTAATTGCTTAGATAGAGTTTTGTGTAGTGTTGTCGTATTATTCCATTAATTTAGCGTAGATAGGAAACATAATTATCCCATAGTTAGCGTAAGATAAAAACTTATAAAAGGTGAATCTTCAAAAAAAAAGAAAAAAACTTATAGTAATAGTAGAATAGTCCCAACCACATAAAACATTTCCCATGATAATGTTTGGTAAGGTTGGAAATGTAGGAGTTATCAGTGTTAGATATAGAAAAAAATCTTTTGTGTAGTAGCTAGGCTGTAACCATAGATAATTTGAGTCCGGTAGAGGAGCCTTAGAAAATGATATATAATAAAATAAGAAAATTAATACAGAAATGTGTTTTAAGAACTCCTGATTAAGCTTAAACAAGGTATAAAATAATACAATATCAATTAAAGTTTATAGGACAAATAGTAGATAAATTTTGAAGTACTTTAAAACCCAAGGGCAAGCAAGTCCTAATGACGGGACGTCATTAAATAATGGGAAGGGTAATATGTACCCTGAATAATATGTACTTAAAATATAAAAAAATATCTCCTTCTAAAGATATTTCCGATGTAAATTAAACTCCCCCTAATTGAGTTTAAACTCCGTTTCAAACTCTCGTCTAAATGCATAAACAAAGAAAAAAAACTGCATTTTATTATCAGCCAAATATCCCTTTAAAAGCACCAAATAAAAGAGGATTAATTTCGAATACCAGCTTGAAGAATTTCAAGAATTGTCTGTTGTACTCTGTAAAACTTCACATTCTTTGTTCTACAAAATAAAAGTCTTGAACATTTCCAGACGCTATTGGCAGATTTGAAAAACAAAAAACTACGGTTTTTTGCAAGTACAAAGCTAATGAGATGGCTTTGAATTTCGCGGAAGTATTCGACAAATATAGTGGGACATTGTTTGAAACTTAGTTTGGAGGTTCTCTTACGAATGTGGGCATTTAATGATCTAAGTATTGCGAAAAAACTATTCGGTAGTTTGTCAGCATAATGGTCTTACTTTGTCAGCATAAGGATGAAGGAAGGTGCCCCCCAAGAGGAGTTGGGCCAATGGCGAAATAGCTCTGAACGCACAGAATCAAGACTCGTGTAATATAGTGGTGAAAGTGTTTTTCGAGGCATTATAACACAGATTATTATTATGATTAAGATCATAGAAAGGGCGGAGGAAAGATTATTCAGTATGTACGTTTAAAACTCAAGTCTTGCTTATATATGTATGTTGCTGTATACCTAAAAATGTAAGTCGAATAAACCTATTACTTTTCTATTTGTGTTTGTTTTTATTATATGCCTGCATCTCACCGCAAAGTAGATAACTAGTTCAAATGTCTCCATTGGTAGCGCTCCCAAGGAATCGATAACCCTACGAAGTATGATTACGCTCCGGGATTGATGGCTCCCTAGCCTAATTAATCACCCCACAAGGCAATTCTAACTTATTACTTTATATATTTTATTTTCTCTCATAGGGAGTGGCGCGGTCATTTTTCTATCCCCTCATCATACTCATCCCTTTTCCCCCCATTACAAGTGGCGCAGTCTTTAGCGGCACAAGTTTATATTAACTTAGTGGCACGAGGTAATCGTAGCGGCACAAGTCAGTGACAAGCTTAAAACCATAACGGCGCAGTGACAAGCTTAAAACCATAACGGCAGTTATGGCAACCACAATCTCCCAGAATACCTCTCAACTGTTTTTATAGTTTGCGGGAGGGGGCCTGAGGTTCTCTGCAATTTTATATTTGCTGGATCTGGGGATATTTGGCCCTGCGTTACTACTACTACCAAAAATTTTATTTTACTTTGTAAAAATTTTACTTTTTCTGGCCTGCACTTAAAATTTTCCTCTCTACATTTTTCTAATACCTTGGATAGGGTAATTAAATGTTCTTCAGCATTCTTATCCATGCAAATTACGTCATCCACGAAGTGGATTATGTTATTTAGGCCCTTTAGTAGATGAAGTAAGGGTCTGCATAATGCGCTTGAACTTGTTTTGAGTCCAAAGGGCACTCTTAAGTATTCATAAGAACCGCATTCTGTTGTAGAGAATGTCAAGGGAGGTGAATATTTTATTTTGTTTGAGATTGAATCCAAGATTTCATCTATTCTGGG
This sequence comes from Artemia sp. Qi Xiang Cuo, assembly GCF_049724085.1. Lineage (NCBI taxonomy): Eukaryota > Metazoa > Arthropoda > Branchiopoda > Anostraca > Artemiidae > Artemia > Artemia sp. Qi Xiang Cuo. The sequence continues at coordinate 72,098,051 of NC_142805.1, read as the reverse complement.
AAGTGGGAATTTATCGCAAACTACTTGTTTATTTAAGGCTCTGTAATCTACCACTAATCTAAGGTCCTTGTTTTTTCTGGGTACCAGGAACACGGGAGCAGAATAAGGGCTTATGCTAGGTCTGATTATTTCCTTTCGTTTGAGCTCCTTGATTTTATTTTTAAGCCACTCCTTATGTTCGTATGGAATACGGTATGGTTGTTTAGCAACCGGTAATTCTGTAGTTTGTATTTCGTGTTCGTAGAATGGAATTAGACCTGTGGTTTTCGGATGTTGAAAAAACGTCTTTAAATTTCCAAAGTAGTTCGCATAACTTATGCTTTAGCGGGATATCGGTGATATGATTTAAATCAAATTTGTTCAAAAATTGGGTTTTGGATACGGGGTGTTCGTTTTCTTGTATATTTATATTATTTACTAAGTTTTCCCCTGATTTCTTCCAATTGTTTACGTCTGCTTCCGACACAACTTGTATCTCTACTAGGCATGTTCCCTTTTTTAAGTTAATTACATCATTTTCATGGGTATTGGTTCAAATAGCCAAAGAGTCTTTTAGTTCATACAAATGAACTAAAAGACTGAATCTTTCAATTTATAAGATCGGACAAGGGATTGCAAGCAAGTAAAAGCATCCAAAAAGAGAAAGAGGTCATTTCCCATAATCCCAAACTTGAAATAAAAAAACCTAATAGATTATTTTGATAAGAAAATGGCCGAAATAGATAAAGCAATAGGAATAAGCGCAAAATGAGATAGACGAAAAAGATCAATAGATGATCACCCATCCTCCAAAAATCCTCCAAAAAAAGAATCACATCAAGACACAAGAATTCCAATTCAGCCCCGTGTCAAGGAAATGAAATTTTATGATGGAAACTATGATCTGATAAATGAAATACCAAATATCTGGCACTTTCTCAAGGGACCAAATGCATGGAACTTTCTCAAGGGACTATGGAACAAAAAAGTCTTAGTAAAAATCTGTGATGACGCATCAATTCTTAAGATAAACACTAAGGTCACAACGAATCCCCAAGACACTATGCAGTCCAGTACACTAAACACTCGACCAACCCAAGTTGAAGCAGACGCAATTCGTAAGGATACATCAAAAGCCACTCCACCTCCAATTCAAATAACCACAGTAAAGTCGAAAGAGGTGTTAAAAGAAAGAAAAATACCAGGAATAATAAAATGTACTGAAGGAATAGAAATAACTACCAATTCTATAAACAATGTAAGTAAACCAATACACAAGTTAAAATGTCAATATTTTTGTAGAAAAATAAATTCAACAATAAATATAGATGGAGATAACAAAACCACAATACCCCTAAATGTCACAACAAAGAAGGTAATAACCACCACCCCGGAACCTATAGACTCTACAAGAGAAATAATAACCGCTACCCCAGGACCTATAGAATTGGATACATCAATCTCTGAAACCACAACCAATTCCCTCCCCAAAAGGATATATCCAAACGAGAATTACATAACACTTAGACAGCTAACCCACACCACCAGGTGGGTGTGGAAATCTTCAACGATTAACAATATTGGACTACGAGTAAGAATCCCAATCGTTGAAAGTGATTACAATGAACCAGAATACATCAAAGGAAATAAGAATTGTCCCCATGAGGATGATGACTACCCAAAAGAATGTTGGACTATTGATGGAAAGAAAACTTGTGCACGACTGGCAGCTGATGAACCTACAAAACATGATTTGGAAGTACTCCCAGAATTAACCAAGGAAATGCCCTAAAATTATCAAATCATCCAACCTTCTTAATATTGTACAAAGGTTTCAAACCTTATTTTAATTATTCAATTCTGAAATGCAAAAACTCAAACAAAGCACAACAAGAATATTTAAAGTCTTTTTCAGGAAAAGCAGATATCAAAGGTCTACAAGATTAAGACCAATCATTGGTGAACTTGCCTCGCAACTCTTTGGGTTATCAACCAATGAAGACTTAAACATATTAAGAGAAAATGTAAAAAAAAATTAATACAGCAATGAACACCACACTACACGTCCAGAAAATATAAGCAAGCATAGCTAGCTACCAAAAAGGCGAAATCAAAGCAATTTCCAAGAAAATATCAAGGACAGTCAATGCAAAGAATCATTTGAAAAACGAAGTGGACCATATATTATCAGACTCTGGACTAACACTAGTATCAATAGACATCATAACTATGTCCTTACAAAATTTAGCTACAGATTTGAGTAAATTTGAATTTGCCTTATTTGCGTTAACAGGCGGAACAATATCATATGACTTAGTTGACCCAACTAGCTTAAAAAATATCCTAGATGAGATTAAAACCCACCTAACATTCGGTCTCCATTTACCAGTGGAACCAGAAGTTGCGAACCAATTCCTATATTACACCAAACTAAAAGTACATATTACAGAAATAAATGAACAACTTTTTGCAGTAGTAACGATACCCCTAATCAATCAACAATCGATATATGATCTATATAAAATTTGTACCTTTCCTGTTAATATTAAAGAAACCAATTCCTTTGTAAGCATTGTGCCAGAGGCAGAATATTTACTAATTGACCAAGACAGAAGGAAATATGCATTGGCAAACGCAAAAGACTTAACAGTTGCTGATACCAACAGTTGCCAGATACCACTCTTCACTAATGAAGATCAAAGACTAGAATATGTTGAGAACCAATATGGACTATTCTCACCCAACTCATAGTACAACATTATTATAACAATATCCTTGGTATTTCTTGTTTCGTTAACAATAAGACCCTTATTAACCTTGAACTGTGGTAAGCTCTTAAAAATACGCAACAAAAGACCCAAACACGAAGAAATGGATACGCAAGAAATGCATCAATTAAATCCATCAGCTTCTGACGATAACTAAGCCTTACAAATTAGGGGGATATTATATAATACAAGAGAGATGAGAGGTCCTCTCTGTTAGTTGCCAATATCCAAAACCTACTGTAATTAAATATTGTTAATGTACTGTTTAAATAACATACATCAACAATAAAGATGGCACCAAAAGTTATGCTAATGAAGACCTCTATTATTAATTATAGTAGTGTAATTTTAACATATACTCTTGTGCTTTTTTTATGTAACCCTGCAACTATTCCACCACGATAAAGTAATAAGTGGTGAAGACAGTGCTTGTATGTAAAAATTGTATTTTATAAGCTACATACAATATATATACCCATTGTAGTAACATACAGATATATAACTACGTATTTTTACAATATTATTAGTGTTTGATACCTTTTCTTTTTGAAATATTGTATAACTTCTTTTTAAGCACTAAGTAACATGTTATTGAACACAAATCTGCCTAGAATTTGTATTATAGGAACTGGCATGTCACAAAGATACCAACATGGTCATAATCAAAGTAACATCATTGTAATAATTCGTCCAACCACCGAAAAACCCAAGAAGATGCATTGTTGATATTTCCCAGTCACGCTGATCATCACCGTAAAAGACACCCAGTCATCATAAAACAAAACTCTGTTAAAATCATGTCGTTCCTCATCTTGTAGAAAACTTAGAATACAAGAATAACCCAACAAAGAAGAATCATCAGCAGATTATAATCTCACAATAGAAGAAAATATACCAGACTAAAGGAGGTCACACGTATGCAGACCGAATCCAAGTATCCAGGATAAACAAATGAAGACATAACCCAGCACAACAATCGAATGAGAAGCATAGTCATACAAGACATGAAAAAGAAAACCAAATAGCAGTAGGAAATTTATAAGAACAATTTCATCAAAAACAAAGATAAGATATACCTTACATAAACTTCAATCTTAAATAAATAAACATTAAATCCAAATAAGGTTTTGATATAGGCCTTGATATACAAACATTGAAAAACAGGGAACCAATGAAGACTTTTTACACTAATTCTAAAGGTTAAAACTTCCAAAAACTAACCTGACAAGTATGTGTCCGATAAGAGAGTCATTCCTACTCCTGCCATTTACCCGTGCCCCAGCCATTTAAACATTTGCCTCTCAATTACTTGGACTATCTGTCTTGGCTTTTCTCAGTCTACAAGTTACCCAGCCCAGTCTTGACACAACCTATGCAACCTATTGCAACCCAAAATACTTGATAACTTCAATTCAAAATCAACGGGATCCTCGGATCCGTCGCATAACCAAGTCGGTTCGATTTACATCTATTGTGCGGGTCGGGACTATGGATCTGGTCTTGTTCAGTGTGGTATCCACCCTGTACGTCAGAAAATGCAAGCGCTGGTTAATCGTCAGACTAGCTTTGCTCTTGAGCTACTTACTGGCAGTATTGTCGGTCCGGGACCCCCATGGTGAGGGCCACGTCTACTCCTCCCACCACACCGTACCGATGACCGCATCAGGTCCCAAAGGTGAACAGCCTCTAGGCGATAGACGAATGTAGGTAAGGGAAATTAGCAAATTGGATCCTTAACTTCGGGATAAGGATTGGCTCTGAAGGTTGAGGGTGTCGGGCTTGGAGCAAGATGCGACTGGCTACCGAGTTGGGCTTGGGTGCTCGCAAGGGTGCTCGATCCCTTCTCCAGCTGGTCATGGACGGCCCAAGCAGTGCTCTTAGTGCCTTGCTTCGGCTTGGTGCGGAGCCTCGGCGCCCAATGAACGACCAACTCAGCTCTGTCACTAGCCTGGTTAATCATACTTAAAATTGAAGTACAAGCATTGCGGCTTAGAAATAGAGTGTTGATTATAATTTATGCAGGACAAGTGATATTAAGTTATATTAGAAGAAATTCAATTACGAATTTTTCCACGGTTGGGGAAACTATGACTCTCTTAAGGTTCATGTCCTCTTTGGACATGATCCTCCTCTTTGTTCATGGATCCTCTTTGGAGAGAAGGGATACTCCTTCTGTTACGGGCTTATTTTTCACCCCCGTAGGGATGAGCGCAATGATGGTCCGCTAGGCGGGATAACATTGAGATCTCGTACCTGATTACTATGGTGACACAAGTGGTTGCTCTTAATTGAGTGAACGCTTGCGACCCGCTCACTGTCAGAATTGGGCATGCAATCGAGCTAAATGCTGGGAAAATGTAGTCTTTATCTGATCACAGTGTGGAAGGGAGATTACACTTGGGCCAATTTGGCTGTCACGGGACTGACGAGTGTAGATCGCTAACAGGGGACCTGTATTGACCATGACCTACGCGATGACCGCGCGGGTCCGTCAAGTGGCTTCGCCGCAGGCTATCGCACACTGTCGATTGGGGGTTGACTGCGGGACCTTGGCAGAAGGGGAGTGACCACGAACGTTATAACAAAAGAGACGTTGTCCCGGAGTAGGGCATCATCCGTGATGAACTACGTGTATGGGTGGGACCTATCCTTGAATGGGGATATATCCTCGGATACCTGATTATTATAGTGACACTTGTGGCTGCTCTTAATTGAGTAACCGCTTGTGACCCGCTCACTGTCAGAACTGGGCGTGCAATCGAGCTGAATGCCGGGAAAACGTAGTCTTCATCTGATCACAGTGTGGCAGGGAGATCTACACTTAGGCCAATAAGGCTGTCACGGGACTGACGAGTGTAGATTTCTAAGAGCCTCCTAAATACAAGCCTCCTAAGGAGGTTTGTATTGACCATGACCTACGGTTCCGATGGGAACCGCGCGGGTCCGTCAAGTGGCTTCGCCGCAGGCCATCGCAAACTGTTGATTGGGGGTTGACTGTGGGACCTTGACAGGAGGTGAGTGACCACGAACTTTCTGACAGAAGGCAGGTTGTCCCGGAAAAGGGCATCATCCGTGATTAACTATGAGGATGGGGCAGGTACAGCCATTTTCTCGTTTCGTGCTTTGGGGGTGACCCCGGGTACTTGGACGGAATTTGGTACCGCCAATGATGCTCGGCCCCCTTCACATCAGGGGGGTAAGTGATCTCTCCAGACGCCCAGATACTGTTACAATACGCAGTTCTGACCTTCAAGATGGTCTTCGCGGGAGTCCCTAACTCTCACCGATATATGTAGGAGGGATCTGCATATATCGCAGGGCCGAGGGAGGGCTAAGTGTTGTCAGTCAAAGGCAACAACTGCTAAAGGCGTTCTGTTGGTACGATGGCGGCTAGGGTCCAGTGGTACCTCAAACGTAGGAAACCACCCGGGTGTACCAGGTAAGGGAGGTGCACCCGTTATATATCACCTGTCAGAAATGAGCACACAAAATAATGATCAAAAGACTGTCCGCGTAGCCTCGGATGCGGACAGACGAGGTGAGAGCGTAGAAGGTGAAGGTAATGGCCAGTCCAATCGACAAAACCCAGGCTCCTGTCCTTCAACATCCGGTGGTAGCAATAAACCCGGATCCGGAGTCCTGGATTACATGAGCAAAGTATGCACCATTTGTGGACACAAGTCCCGAGCATACAAGCTCCTAGCTGAGCATATGACTCAGAAACACCAAGTGGGAAGTGTGACTTGGCAGTGCCCGAGGTGCTCACGAACCTTCGACAAGTTGTCGTCGGTGGTTGGGCACTTCCCGCACTGCAAAGGTTCTGGCCTGCGAGGTGTGGCTGAGTCGTCCATGGCTCGTGCATCTGGAATGAATGTGAATTTGGTAGATAGTAGGGATGTTGTTATGTCAGATGTTGATGTTGTTGTTGTGCGTAAGGATGAGGTAAGGCATCCAGAGCAGGTTTTAGAAGTCCAGGGAAACGATGAGGTAGGCATCGTTGATAGTAATGTTGAAGTCCAGGGAGACGTTGGTTTCATTGGGACGACGGGTTCTTCGGAACCCACTACCCAAGCCAACGTCAGTGTAGGGGAGGGCCCCATGTTAAAGTGCATTGTTGTTGGCTGTGGCAGGGAGTTTACATCTGCGTCGGGTCTGGGACAGCATATGCGACACCAGCACCCGGTCGAACACAATGAACGTTTTGCGGGAATTAAAAGGGCTAGGTGGTGTGATGATGAACTGATTCGGGTCGCTGAACTGGAATTTAAACACGGGAAATTGGTTAATATAAATTAAGTCATTGCTTCTGAGATGCCTGGCAGGACGGTGGAGGCGATCAAGAAGGCCCGAAAGTGACCCGAGTACCTCGAGATGTTTGAGGACCTTGTACGTCGGAGTGCCGACTGCAAGGCCCGACTGATATCCCCACAGAAGAAGAGGTACAAAATCAGTGAGTCCACCACCGAAACCGAAACAGAGCTCTATGGAGAGCTAGATGCGGGTGTGATAGAAGAGAATCTTGTTATTGGAGAGATGGAAACGGCGGAAGACCCCTCGAGGTCTTGATTCCAGTGTTTGAAGGGATGACCCTCGGAGCAAGAAGCTTCAGGGATACAGCCCTTCTTGTGCTAGAACAAAAATTATCTGTTAATACACTCCTTAGGGAGTTCTTGGACAGATACCTCAAAAGCGCAGAGATGGAGAAACGGATGACGGGAGGGAGCAGAGGAGGGGGGGGACGGTCTGGCAGAAGGTTCGGCCTCAACAGACAAAAATCTGCCAATTATACTACTTCTAAACGGAGAGTTCGTAAGGAGAGACCACAGGAAAGGAAATTTCAAATTTGTCGAGTTGTTCCGACGCAGTGAGAACGACTGTTTAGACGCGGTCCTAAGTGTAAATAGGAATGAAGGGGAAGAGAAAATACTCACCTCGAGCAAGAAGGATCGCTGAGTATAAGGCTTTTTTTGAATCAGAGCTCCTCAGGGATGAGGACGGTTTCGTGCCCTCAGTAACAAGTCTGGGGGACGAGGTGACATGTCCAATTTCTCCTGAGGACGTGAGTAGAACCCTTAGCTCCTTCAATGACAAGTCAGCGCCAGGGCCTGACTTGCTCAAGTATCCAAGCCTTAAGAAGGTGGACTTCCATGTCTTGGCTATTCTGTTGAATGTCTTCTTGGCGGTTGGGAGGACGCCAACGTGCCTAAAACACTGTAGAACATCACTGGTGCCAAAAGTACAGGGCAGCGGCTTACCTGTAAAGTTTAGACCAATTACTATAGCCAGCACTTTGCTGCGTCTATATACAAAAATTATTGTAAATAGGCTTAATGCCTCTGAGCTTTTGTGTGGGAGCCAAAGAGGTTTCGTGCGTAGACCTGGTTGTTTCGAGAATATATGTACTGTCAGAGCTTTGATCAAGGAGGCACGCACTCAGGGAAGAACCATTTGCCTCGTTGCAGTGGATCTGTCCAAAGCGTTTGATACGGTGTAGCAGTCAAGTGTTCTCCGGGCATTGAATCGTTTCTCTGCGAGCGACAAACTGGCCCGTGTAATTGCCGACCTATATTCAGATGTGTCTACACAGCTGAAGGTAGGGAGGGAAGAACTAGGTCACATTCAGATGAGAGTTGGAGTTAAGCAAGGGGACCCTCTGAGTCCAACGCTGTTTAACATGGTTATAGACGAGTTCCTTGCCGCAGTGAATCGAAGTGCAACCGTTGCTAATTCACCAGGATTCAATTTTGGCGGAGTGAAAGTTGCAGCGATTGGGTACGCTGATGACTTGTTGTTAATTTTGGAGCCGCGCCATGGAGCGCAAACGTTAATGGAAGGGTTGTCCGATTTTTACAGGTACCGGCACCTGCGGATAGACCCCGGTAAATGTCAATCGTTGTGCCTAGAATGGCAGGGTAAAGCTAAGAGCCACAAAGTCTTGGGAGATGTCATTCTTTTCAAGCGTACAGAGGAGGAGTCTCTTGTTGAGGAGGGACCCGTAGGTATTCCGGCCGTAGGGGCGTCTGGTACTCTGAGTTATCTTGGGGTCCAGATTCGGCCGGACGGGAGCTGTTTAACCAATGATGCCGATGTCACGTCCTCGCTAGCTAGACTAGAGAGGGCCCCCTTAAGGGGGCGCAGAAGATTAAGTTGGCCAAACTTCTGGTTGATCGTCACTTCTATACAATCTCTGCGGCTGACCCCACCATCTGTCGGCCAGGGTGGGCCGATAGAAAGTTACGTTCTTTTGCCAAGAGGGTCTTGTACCTTCCAACATTGACCGCTACCAGTTTCCTATATACCAAGACCAGGGACGGGGGCCTTGGCCTCCCCTGTATTCTCGAAAAGGTGATGAAGTTTCTGGGGGTTCAGTTGCACAAGCTTCGGACCTCCTCAGACTTGTGGATCATTGCACTTAGTAAAACCCAGTTGGTGGAACGATTGCAGAGCCAATGTGATAAATTTAAGACACGAAATTGGCAAAATGAGTTTTCCCTAACATGGCAGGGTCATGGGGCAAACTCATTCAAAGTGAACCCAAACACGAACTTCTGGCTTCCAGGCCAGATCCCATTCTTTAAGGGGCGACTCTATAGCCATGCGATTCAGTTGCGGACTCAATTATATCCCATCAGAAGGATCCAGTACAACTCCAACCCCTTGACGGCTATGTGCAGGCACGGATGCCCTTCGCAGGAGACTATTCAACATGTCCTACAATCCTGTGTGTACGTCCACGGGGCCCGGGTCAAACGGCATGACTCCGTGGTCATATCTCTGATAGAGCATGTTAAAGGAAGCAACTTAAGGTATATACACGAAACATATTTGATTCATGGCACACAAAGGCTCAAGCCGGATCTCGTAATTGTTAAGTTAGGTGTGGCCTACATTGTGAATGTAACGTTGGCTTACAATCACGCCTCGGTATTCAATAGAGCAGCTGAAGAAAAGATACAAAAGTACGGCGTACTCACTCCTGAGGACATGCCCTCTGGCTTAGGTGAAATTTTCAGGCTTGATGTCATTCCTGTTGTACTTGGGGATTGGGGAGGTCGGATAAGTTCCAACTCAAAGATTAACAGGATTCTTGGTATATCACATAGCTTTGCCAAGATTAACGGCATCTGAGTAATTAAAGCAAGCTTATTGATGTTGAGGTTACATAGTAGCCTTCAGAACTCACGAAACGGCAATGGTAACAATGCATTAACCCTCACCAGTAGAAGTGCTTTACGTCGTAGAAATTTAGTAGTGTGTGGTAATCAATTGAATGTGTGCTCAAGTGTTGTTAACGCAGATTTATTGACCTAACGGCCCCTGGCCAGTCCAGGTAATGGGGGACTGACCAGGGGATGTCGCGTGCGGCAAGTGCTCCGCGCGGGGGCTAGAGACTCGGGTTAAACCGCAACGAAAAGTGATTTCGGTTCGCGAAAATTCCTGGATGTTGGACGGACTTGTTCCTATGGACATGCTCCGCTAAACCCAACAAGCCAGTTATGAGTTTGCTTCACTCCCATTTACGGGACCGTCCAAAGGCAGGGCTGGATCTCTTCGGAGGTTAGGGACGAGTGCCTAAGGCAGATGTGGGACTGCTCTGTCGGGGTAGATCGCCTTCTCTCAGAAGAGGTTGGGTACGGTCTGATCAGTAGGTTTAGCCTCAACAGACAAGAACCGCCCAAGACGCTGGGACTGAGACGAGATGGACCACAGGCAGGGTCCCTATGGCCAAGCCCGTAGCCAGGACGGGTCTGTATGTGGAAACATGGGTGCTGGAAGGTTATAGCTGGAACAGTAATTCCAGCCAGGTTATAGTCCAAGTAATTGAGAGGCAAATGTTTAAATGGCTGGGGCACGGGTAAATGGCAGGAGTATGAATGACTCTCTTATTGGACACATACTTGTCAGGTTAGTTTTTGGAAAGGCATGCCTGCCTAGAGTCTTAGGCATGCTGACAAGAATTTAAAAAAGAGGCAAACAAGGCACACCCGCCTATGGTCTTAAGAAGGTTGACTAATAATTTAAAATTGACATAGGACCATAAATTTGCTTGAAATAACAGGCAAAACAATCGTTTAAAGCCATTGTTATCTTTCATATAGTACCTATTTGTTGCCTAAGCTTAGCCCCAAATTCGGAAAAAAAATTGAATTTTTCACACATTTTTTTAATTTTTGGGTCACTTGCACGATACTCTGGGCGGGTTGGCGCCCCCAAATATTGTCCCAAATTCCTCTCTCAATTTAGCACTTGTTCACGGATGCCCAGCGTCTCCAGTCACTGTCCCAATAGTATCTATTCATTGTCTCAGCTCAGTTTAGAAAATCTGAGCCAATTTCCACTTTTTCAAATTTAGGGTCACTTGCCAGAGACACTGAGCAGGTGATGTGGGCACCTTCAAAAAGTTGTCCCAACTTCCACTCTCGCCTTGGAACTTATTCACTGAGACCTAAAACCGTCAACGGTTAGACTGTTGCCCAAGAGGTAACCATGCCATGCTCTACACACATACCAACAAGATATATGTGTTTTTGTTTTACACTTTCAAATGGGGTCCAACTCTAGCGCATGTCCATTACTTAGCATACAGGCCTTGACAAATAAAGTCCAGATAGTCGGACCCCAAAGCTCCAATCTGAACACTGACTAAGGCCCCAATTCTGAGATCGTGAATTTCCACAATTCAGGCTGGTGGACTAAGACCCCAATTCTGAGCTAGTGAATTTCCACTATTCAGGCTGGTGGACTGAGACCCCAATTCTGAACTAGTGAATTTCCACTATTCAGGCTGGTGGACTGAGACCCCAATACTAAGCTAGTGGATTTTCACCATTCAGTCTGGCTGGGGGACTAAGCCCACAAGTCTGAGCTAGTGAATTTCCAGAAGTCAGGCTGGTCGACTTTGACCCCAATTCTGAGCTAGTTTATTTCAACCATTCAGGCTGCTTGACTAAGACCCCACTTCGGAGCTAGTGGATTTCAACCATTCTGGCTGGTGGACTGAGACCCCAATTCTGAGCTAGTGGATTTTAACCATTCAGGCTGGTGGACTTAGCAGTGAGACTTTTGCCCTAGCGGTAACCATGTCATGCGCTACACACATACCAACAATTTTTTTTTCTTTTTTTTTCACATGGGGTCCCAATCTAGCTTATGTCCATCGCTTAGCATTCAGGCTTTGACAAATAAAACCCAGATAGTCATTTTTTGGGGGTGATCAACCGGCCCAGCGTCCCAGGCAAATGACCCAAAAATTGAAAAATTTAAATTTGCTCAGTTTGGGGGACTGTGCTGGGCCAATTAATTGGTACTAGTCTTAACGCAAAAAAAAAAAAAGAATTCGGTCACTGTCCAGCGAATCTGGGCGGGGGGGCGCTACTAAAAATTTGCATTCTGAACCCCTGCCGATAATCCACAGACCATATATGAGGGGGCCACTATGCATTGAAAATAGTGAAAAATGAAATTTGCTCAGAATGCTGGACTGAGATGAGGCAATGAATAGATATTATTTGGAAATTGATTGGAGATGACGGGCACCCCCTCCCCGCCTATCCTGACGAGAGAAGCTTGAATGAAAAAAAAATTAAGCTTTTCGGTCGGTCACTTGCCCGAGACTCTGGGCGGGTGGGCGCTACTTAAAATTTTAAGTATGAAACCCAGCCCAAAAACCACACACCAAATCTTAGGGTGTCACTATAGAAAAGAAAAATTCAAGTGGCTTTGGGTTAGCGATGGTTAGCGATGGAAGCGGTGGACTAACACCCCAATTCTGAGCTAGGTGAATTGTACCATTCATGCTGGTAGACTAGAACCCAAATTCTGAGCTAGCGGATTTGAGTTAGTGATGGTTAGTGAATGAAGCGGTGGACTAAGACCCCAATTCTGAGCTAGGTGATTTCTACCATTCAGGCTGCTAGACTAAGACCCCAATTCTGAGCTAGTGGATTTGGGTTAGCGATGGTTAGCGATGGAAGAGGTGGACTAAGACCCCAATTCTGAGCTAGGTGATTTCTACCCTTCAGGCTGGTAGACTAAGACAGGTGGTTCAGGGGCGTTCAACCGGCCCAGAGTCCCAGGCAAATGACCCAAAACTTGAAACATTGAAATTTGCTCAGATTGCGGGACTGAGCTGTGCCAATGAATAGGTACTCGTCTGAACGCAAAAAAAAATAAAAAAAAAGAAATTTCGGTCAAGGTACCTTTTCTCTTGTGATTTGTTCTATTCATTTCAAGATAAGTCTTAAAAACTTCCGATACTACACCGAAACGCTAGTCTTTGGTTTAGCGATAAAAGAAATAATCTATATTAGGATTTGATGGGTTTTATAAAAATGGAACCGTTGGATATAAAAAACCATTCTGAGAACTTGTATATCACCCATTAATTGTGCTAAACTGGAACAACAATAATGAGATAGTTTATTTGTGTTAGCGATGGTTAGCGATGGAAGCGTTCGACTTATACTCCAATTCTGACCTAGGTGATTTCTACCATTCAGGCTGGTAGACTAAGACCCCAATTCTGAGCTAGTGGATTGGGGTTAGCGATGGTTAGCGATGGAAGCGGTGGACATGGAACCCCATTTGAAAATGTGTGTGTGTGTGTCTGTGGAATATCCACTGCTGAGTGTATCGTATGAGATGAGAAGGCTAGTGGATTTCAACCATTCAGGCTGGTGGACTTAGAGACCCCAATTCTGAGCTAGTGGATTTCAATCATTCAGGCTGGTGGACTCAAGAACCCAATTCTGAGCTAGTGGATTTCCACCATTCGGGCTGCTGGACTAGGACCCCAATTCTGAGCTAGTGGATTTCCACCATTCAGGCTGGTGGAATGAGACTCCAATTCTGAGCTAGTGGATTTCAACCATTCAGGCTGGTAGACTGAGACCCTTATTCTGAAAATGTCCTAATTTTGTTAAAAAAATTAATTAAAAATTTGCATTCATCCCACATGAATCGACGACACATAAATGATATTCTTTGTTCAATCGCTAAAAGTAAAAGTGATAGGTCGCTATTGATTTTCAATGTTTACAGTTGCGATTTTAGTTAAATGAAAAAATTTCTCGCGTGTTTTGGCGTTTTATATATAATGTTCTAATCGCGCGAGAGAACATGTCATAAACTAATCTAAATTAGGAACCCGACCGTGCACCTGTGAGAGCTCGAACCAGTGGCTGTTTGTTGACTTTGTAAACCTAGCCACTGGTCGGTGGACGCTCTGACCATTGAGTGCCAATGGAGAGAGAGAGAGAGCCTCGTAGACTTTCAGTAACTCTCTGGCGTTTTTTGGCGGAGGTTTTATTTGTGTTGTTCATTCACTGGTAGTATTAGTTTCACAAGTATGTCGGTCTGACTTCTACAGATCAAATCTGTCACTTCTATCTTGTATTTAGAAGTCAAGTGAAAGTTTGACTCTAATATATGTGTCTTAAATTGGACTTGAATCCATATGAAGATGAGATGGCTTGTTGGTGTCAACCATTCAGGCTGCTTGACTAAGCCCACTAACCTGACTATGCTTGACTAACCCCAATAATTTAAATTTACTAATTTATTAAAATTTATTGTAAAAAAAATAATATATTTAAGTAAAAAATACGATAATAAAACTCCCTTATATGAGGCATATAACAGACATATAACATCAACTATTACAAATTTCAAGTAATAATGGGAAAAGGGACTAAAGTTTGCTTTTGCAATAAGAACAGTAATTAATCAAAATCAACAAGTGGCCAGGGTAGATAAGAGACATGTAGAATTATGGCAAGATGTGAACAGAACAGATTAAAAAATGTGTGATAAAAATTAAAGTGAAAAAATTAAGTGAACAAAATTAATATGCCAGAGAACCAGTGAAAGATTTTGAATCTTTGTTATACTATGTTGTTCAAGTTTAATAACCAAGTATGGTTATAATTTAAAATACCCAGCATCAATTGAACAAAGCTATATTTAATTACATAATCCTAATGAAAACAAAAACGCTAAACCTTAAATAAAATGTAACATAAGAGAAACAATTGAAGCTTGGTATTAAAAAAAAAGAAAAGAAACTAATTGTTGTCAGTGTATTTAAAATGTTATTTTACATTTAAGTGACATTATTGTGATCCAAGGTGTAGGAATATAATCTAACGGATACAATCGAAAAAGGAAATTTATAAAATATTAATTCCCCATGGTGAATGAAACGTATTCCTTTTATATAATTATTTGAA
>NC_142805.1:71985897-72082577 GCF_049724085.1 Artemia sp. Qi Xiang Cuo | reverse complement strand
GGCTATTTATTTTTGTTTTAATGTGGTTTGACACAGTCGTGTCAATTTCGATCATTCGTCCCACCTCCTGAAATGCAAGATCTAACGTTTTAATATTTTTGGATATTAACATTCTATATAATTTTGGGGGAAGACCTTGCAAAAGGACGTGTAGTATGATTTTTTCATAGAATTCTCCTGAATCTTTTCCGAATTTCGCTTCTGCTGAAATTCGTATATTGTGTAAATATTCTCTCACGTTCTGTGTTTGGTGAAGCTTACCGTTCCGTGTTTTAATTTATTTGTTGAACTAGTTTCGATAAATCTATCTTTGAATGCCGTTAACAATTTGTCTATTGTATTTATTGGCAAATTGTCATCATATCTTAGAGTATTTTCAATTTGCCTTAGGAAGATTAAGGCTTGCCCTCTTAGTCTTAGGAGGAGCATACCAACTAACGTTTCTAGCTCTGTTTTTGTTAATTCTACAAAATGGGCCAATTGGATATTGAATTCGTCGACATCTGTTTGTCCATCATATTGCGGAATAGATCTTGTTATTTCTACATTTTTCGCGACCAACTTTTGCGCAATTAATAGTTCGCTTAATTCTTCTGATATTTTTTGCGTTTGAAATATTTAAATCAACAGTCACAATAGTTTTTCACTTAATCTATTTGGGGGAGACTGCTATCTCCTATGAGATAGCTATTCTTATCCTTTTCATAAGACTCGGATTGCTGGGCTATAGGACGAGGAATATTTCTCACTTAATTAAAAATCGTGCTGTTAAAACCAGCATTGCCATATGAGGTGAATTTTGCACATTACACATCCTGACGCTATTGTACCAGATACTGCTGCCACCATACCAATTGTGTGTCGTGGTAATTTAAGCATCTAGAAAAATAAATCACCAAGTTAAAAGAAGAAGGAATAAACAGTAAGTTTGATGAATTTCACAGGTATTATGTATTAATTGTGCAACAAAAGATTCATAGCTATAAAAGTAACATACGTTTGTCGGTTTATTGAATTGTAAATGACCTAGCGATTGGTAGTAACAGTAGCGGAAGTAGTAACATAGTAGTAGGGTTTCCTAAGGGTTTCTAAAAGGGTTTCCTATTATAGCTTAGTGGTTATTGGCCTTTTTCTTATAAGTCTGTATCTATCCAATGATTTAAATATAAATTAAGAAGTTAGTAGCATAACTAGTTCGCATATTTTCCTCCAAGTTTTCTGACCGCGCCACTTGTACCGGGGGAATTTTTTGCGGATGTCGGCCCTGTACCACTTATGACCTTGCCACTTGTGCCATTAAGTTTTTAGGGTGTCACTTGTACCATTAAGGTTTTATGCTGTATTATTAAGGATCGTGCCAACTGCGCCGTTATGGAATTCCTCTACTTGTACCGCTTAGGTTTTACCTTAAGCCGCTAAGTGGATATAGACTTGTGCAGCTAAAGGCTGCACTATTTGAAAAGGGGACAGGGGATGAGGATGACTGAGGGGTACAAAAATGACCGCGCCACTCCCTATGAGAGAAAATAACATACGTAACTATAGTAGGTTAGAAGTTCTCCAACCATCAGTCCAGGAGTGCAACCACGCTTCCTTGGGTCGTCTCCTTATGGATTACCTCTAGTGTTAATTAGAAATCAGATTCCTTAGGAATATTTCCAATGGAGGTATATGAGCTAGTTATCTACTTTGCGGTGAGATACAGGCATATAAATAAAACAACACAAATAGAAAAGTAATGGGTTTATTGAAACTTACGCTCTCATGTATACAGCAACATATATAAGTAATACAATCAGAATGATCACTTCAGAGTGTATCGCCGAATGGTAGGAAAATAATGTCTCTCATAAAAATGCTCATAATAATGATGCAAAAAACACTTTTCATCACTATATATCATAAGTCCTGATTCTGTGCCGTGAGAGCTATTTCATGATTGACCCAACTCCTGTGGAGGGCCCGCTACTTTGTCATTATGTTTACAAACTAAACTCATTATGCTAACTGACCGCCCAATAATTTATTCTCAACATTTTGATGATCAGACATTAATATTCCTATGATAACTTGAAACTCCATGTGAAACTTTGTATCTCGTGATTTTTTATTGCCAAGTATTTTCGCGAAATTCAAAACCGTCTTCCTTGATTAGTGCCGTAATTTAACCGGTAGTTTTTGCACACTTTACATTTTTAAAGTAAATCGTCTGGGATGCTGCGAGGCATTCATATCGGAAGTATCCTTAGAAGGAAACAATTTCATTTTTTTATATTTTAAATATATCACATATTACTCACGGTACATTTTTTTTCACAAATACATAAATTTTATTTTCAGTAAAAAAATAAGAAAAAAAAACTAAATAAGGCACAAATTTGGCTCTTATTTGAGTTTCTATGATGCACAGGAGGCATAGGAGGCACAACTTTGAGAAAATTGAATTTTGTACAGCGACGATTTCATAATTGTCTTAAAAACGTTCTTGAAATTTACTTGGTCAGATTTTCTTACTCTGTATGCACACCATTTGACGAAGTGTTCACAGTTGTGAGACACAATGTTGTATTCCTTAAACTCTTCGGCAGCTAGAGATGAATTGTTCCTGGCTGCTGCCAATGCTAGCAGTGCAGTTGAAATGCGGTCTCTTCTGATCAATCCTTTAATTTGACAATTATTTATTCTCCATCGAGTGCTGTCTTTGATCTACTTATCTAAGTGGCCAAGAGAGGCAGGCCTTTCGTCAGAAAATGTGCATGATTGCCCTTCCTTGAAGCATTGGTGTTTGGGCCTATAATCTTTTCCTGGTAAGTGTGACACTGCATGCTCAAAATAATTTCCTCTCCATTTTCCCCTGCGTGCTTAAACGGGCCAATATATATGGCCCAGTGGTAAAATATAAAGCCACCATCTGTATAGTGTTAAAATTGTAAGACGTCTCCAAATTGGATTTTAGGCAAATCTTCGTAACCCTCAGCATGAGGGAACCACATCGAGACGATATGCACCGGAGGTTGAATTCTTGTGGGATAACTTGGTGGTATTTCTGGTGCCTCAGGAATGGATCCTTCCTCGGGATTGTTGCTGTTATATGCATCGACAATGTCACTTTATATCTGGTTGGCAGAAGACTCCTTTTGGGTATTCCGTAAGGAACATTTTCTAGGGGACGAGCTCCTTCTGAAAAATTTCCAGATATCCATTCATTAGAAAACACTCTCAAACTTGATGAACGCTTAGGCTGCTTCTTTTCATCAGACTTAAAATCCTACAGACCGCGCCACTTTTACCGGGGGAATTTTGTGTGGATGTGTGTAAAAATACAGAAACATCCAGAAATGAACAACTAGCTACGACTGTGCCAACACAAAATAAAGAAAACAAGTTAGAATTCAACTTTACTCATTATCAATATTGCAAAAAAAAAGTTTTAGACAATATAATACAGCATCATAAAGCACAAGGTGAAGAAATGAGGCAAGTACCCTCCAAACATTCTTTCATGGAAAGCTCTGCGTGTTTTCCATATATACTTTCCATATATGTCAATATTGATAATATGTGTCCCATAAGTTTTACCCCCATATATACCGGGGGAATTTTGTTTGGATGTCGGCCCTGTACCACTTATGACCGTGCCACTTGTGCCATTAAGTATTTAGGGTGTCACTTGTACCATTAAGGTTTTATGGTGTATTATTAAGGATCGCGCCAACTGCGCCGTTATGGAATTGCTCAACTTCTATCGCTTAGGTTTTACCTTAAGCCGCTAAGTTGATATAGACTTGTGCAGCTAAAGGCTGCACTATTTGAAAAGGGGGAAGGGGATGAGTATGACTGTGGGGTGGAAAAATGACCGTGCCACTCCCTGTGAGAGAAAATAAAATACGTAACTATAGTAGGTTAGAAGTTCTTCAACCATCAATCCAGGAGTGCAACCACGCTTCCTTGGGTCTTCTCCTTATGGATTACCTCTAGTGTTAATGGGAAATCAGATTCCTTAGAAACGTTTCCAATAGAGGTATATGAGCTAGTTATCTACTTTGCGGTTAGATACAGGCATATAAATAAAACAGCACAAATAGAAAAGTAATGGGTTTATTGAAACTTACGCTCTCATGTATACAGCAACATATATAAGCAATACAATCAGAATGATCACTTCAGAGTGTATCGCCGAATGGTAGGAATAGGAGTCAATATTAAACAAATAAACTAATTTTATTACACATATATGGGTTTTAACAAAACGACATTATTATCATGTTGGTTTCAAATATATAGAATTTCCATTGGGAAACCTAAAACATAGGAAATGTCCGTGAGAAGTTCACGATATATGAAAGATTCTGCAACTTTAGCAAAGTTCAGTGTGATCGAAATAGATCACAAATAACTGATCACATGTCTTAGGTCCTTTAACTTTGGGTATTACGCGAACATAGGCTCGCTTCCAAGCATCGGGAAAAGTTTTTTCACTGAAGCACTGATTGATGATCGATGCCAATGGTTTGGCTAAAAACAAGGCATATTCGCGAATAAGTTTGACCGGCAACTCACCAGGGTAGGAAGAGCAGTTCGGTTTTAGTTTTTTAAGTTCTTTAAAAACAACAAATTTGGTAAACTGTTTTGTTTCGTCAGTTTCACAATCGACTAAGAGATCAACCAGTTCGGCCTCTGTAATTGAGGGGTAGGTGGTACAAATGCCAGCAAAGAACTCGTTCACGTCTGAAGCGCTCATTTGAGATCCGTCAGGCTTGGGTATTTTTAGCTCATTGTTAACTGACTTGCCAGTCATTTGTTTCACTGTGGAATGCCACTTCCGACTGCTACTTTGGAGAAGGGGTACTACCTTTTCCTGAACATAATTTCTTCGTTTGAAACGATTGACGGCCACGATTCGATTTCTAATAGTCCGGGCGCCACTAAAGCGTATCTCGCTTATTTCTGAGTTGAGGTGATCAGAAAAACACAGTCAGTTTGACAACATTTTCCGACTATATCGACCACGCTGAATCTGAATATGGGTGGTGGCAAAGCTGGAGATCACGGCTTGACCTTGTAAAAGCAAAAAAACACTCTTTTTAGGCCTATAAAATGTGTACAGACTGTTTATTTTTTTTCTAAGGTTGTACCACTCCGATGTAGTGGCGTGACATCTCATTTTGTTCCTGACATAGTCCTCTCATAGAATATGTTCGATTTTTTCTGATATCTCGTATAGCCCAGGAGCTATAGGCTAATATTTATTGATTTTCCCCGAAAATCTCAAAATTCAAAGGTTCATTTTCCGCTAAACCACGTATCTTGGACCTTTCTATAATTTTTAGATATTTCATCCTTTTTCAGAATTTACCTTGAGTATCTAGCTTCACATTGCCGTAAAGTTCAAAGCTTCAACTGTTCGGTGAAGCCGTCTAGAATTTTTTGAAAAAGTATACGTCAAAATGTATATGCGAAAATACATTTTTCCAAAATGATGATATGACACATCTTTTATGCTAGAATTTAACGCCAAATCTGAATATGAACTTTACTTTTCAACCAAATATCAACGTCAGTTGTTATAGGCTAATTGTTTTACTACTCTACCTTGAGATCAAATTTCCTAGGTACGCATTTTGTAGGAAGAAGAAGACGAAAATTATAAAAAGAGCTTTCGTGAAAGAAACAATCTTGTGAACTCTGTTGCTGATTAAACTTGAGGTTGGTAGATATGATATGTCCCATCCAAAACGACATTAGATCCGAACCCGTATTTCGTGTAAGGTCTTGCCTAATTTGAACCGTGTGTGTGTTGCGGATATAAATTGCTATACCACCCCTTTTCATCTGTTTTCTGTGGAGAAAATGGCTAATGTAACCTGGAATATCCAAAAGGCTTTCGGTTTGTTGTGTAATAAATGTTTCACAAAGACCTATACAATATGGTCTAAGCTCCCGACATGTCGACTCTAGATCAGAAAATGAGGAATACAGTCCTTGGCAATTCAAATGAAATACAGAAGGTTGAGAATCAGAAGACCTCCCAGTAATTAAATTAGAAATTACATATTTACTTTTAGGAAAATTATTATCATCAAACAAATGGAAATCATTTTCTTGACCAATTTCTTGATCAAAAATAAGCTTGAGATTTAAATAAGACTCTTCTAAATTCTTTAATCTATCTATATCAAAATCTCTGATACCTCTCGGGGATGAAGCTGAAGAAAAAGTCATCACTTACCAACTGCAATCGGCGGTCCGTCGTGAAAATTCCAGAAGAGCAAGGAGTAAAAAACAATGAACATACCCAATTGAACTTCTTTATGGGACACTGAAAGGAAACAAAAATAAACTAGATACCTTGAATTTTGGGAACATGAAAAAAGATAAAAGAAAATTGAACAAATATGAAAAAAAAAGAAAACAAAATTTTCTCTTTACATCCTTCACTGCCATAAAACTTAAAACATAATTACTGTGCGGCTTCAAAAATAATTCAAAAAACTTCTCACGATATCACGTACATAAAAATTAAATATCGGAGAAATAAAAAAGACAAAACTACTGGTCGGAAACAACCTCCTCTGGGTCGTTTTTGGCAAACAGTTTTAGCGGATCGAAACAGTCATCATCGGATTTAACCCACAGCTGTGATAGTTTTGACCTTTTTTTCTACAGCCAGAGTTTCACGTTACGCTGGACAACATGAGTCTTAATGACCTTCTCTGCTCCCTTTGCATTTTTTAGCTTGTAGCCGAGAGCCAATAATTCCTTTCTTCGCTTTCCTAATTCAGCAGGTAAGTCAGTTGACACGCTGTAGCCCGTTTTCTTTAGTTTGCCACATTCTTTAAAAATCAATGAGCGATCATAATTCTTTAGCTGCACGAAAATAGGCTAAACTGTTTTTTTCCTACCAATCCGCAGACTAGGACCAACACCGTCATCAGACGCGGTGGATTTTTTGACCCTATACGCAACACTAATACCTATTTGATCAGGATCTGCAATCCCGAGTTTTTTTCCGAAGAAATTTTTTACTGTATCACGAAGATTTTCAGATTCATTTGGCGTATCGATCCCGTGAAGCAGAATATTGTTTCTCCGTGTATGTAAATCCACTCGAAGTGCAGACGATTTCACCTTAATCGGTTCCAATTTTAACAGCTTATTTTCAGTCTTCAACACCTTATTTTCTTGTTGTAGCATCGAAATCGTAGCAGTTAACTCATCCATTCGCCTGTCAAAATACTCTTTTGTTAGTGATGTAGCCATCTCTTATTTTTTCAACAATAATACCGCACAATTTAAAAAATCTTTAAAAAGTCATGAAAGGAAACTTACTCGCAAGGGCCCGTAATTTGTAATATCCAGATATTACTTAGGGCCCACTTTTAACAATCGTAATCAGTCAAAACTTATTATCCAAATTGTTTATCCAAGCAGCGTCCTTTGGGCAAGTGACGTAGCTAATCCAAATTCATTTCACACCCGGAGACCTTCACTGTTTGAATGCTAACAGGATGCTTCACTGTCTGAATGCTTTCATAGTTCTAGGGGGTTTGAGGTTTTCAACACATTTTATTTTGTCTGGGTCTGGGGATATCTCCTTGCGTCACCACTACTCCTAAAAATTTAATTTTAGGTTGAAATAAATTTACTTTATTAGGTCTGCATTTTAAATTGCCCTCTCTGAATTTCTCGAACACTTTAGCTAATGTTGCTAAGTGCTGTTCAGCGTTTTCTCCTACACATATGACTTCATCAACAAAATGAATGATATTCTTTAATCCTCTTAATAGATACAATAAGGGTCTACATAGCGCGCTTGAACTTGTCTTAAGTCCAAAAGGTACTCGTAGGTATTCATAGGAACCGCATTCAGTTGTAGAAAACGTAGTTTTATAGACATCTTTTTCTGATATTTTAACTTGGTTGTTGCCTTGGGTCAGGTCCAGAGAAGTGAAAATTTTGTTTTTACTTGAAATAGAGTCAAGAATTTCATCTATTCTTGGTAAAGGAAATTTATCACTAACTACTTGTTGGTTAAGGGCTCTATAATCTACTACAAGTCTCATGTCACCAATCTTTTTTGGGACCAATATTACTGGTGCTGAATACGTAATTATACTGGGACGTATAATCTCATTTTTCTGTAGTTCATGAATTTTAGTTTTTAACAACTGTTGGTGCTTATACTGTATACGATATTGCTGTTTCGTGACGGGATTACTGGTTGTTAAAATTGATTGTTTATAAGTCAGTATCAGTCCGATGTCATCTTCGGATGCGGAAAATCTTTCTTTAAAATTCCATAATAATTTGCCTAATTTTTTCTTGATTTCCAAGTCAGTAAAATGATCCATATTACATTTTTTAAAAAATTCTGATTTAGTTAGAGTGTATTTGTTAATTGAGATTTTAATGCCGTTAACTAGGTTTCTTTTGGAATTTTACCATCTATCTAAATCATTCTCCGAGATAACTTGGATTTGAACTAGACATGTTCCCTTTTTTATTCTAATTGTATCATTTTCGTGGTTATTAGTTACCCAAATAAAACCCTCTCCTTTGTCGTAAGATATAATCTGTTCTTCCCATAACAGATTTTCAGGAATTTCATTTGACAGGATCGCGAGCCTTATTTCGGATTTGTTATCCACTGGTTCAATCATCTGTGATATTTTGAATTCTTTGAATCGTTTTGGGAGGGACTTTTGTTTTCCGTATTGCGAATCCATAATATTTTTCTTTATTTTCATTGTCTATTTAATTTAGACTGTCGCTATCCGCCAATAACATTGGCTGCACCTGAACCGCATTGGGGCTCACTACTTTTTTCCATAATTCCACTATCCCTTGAAAAGAAATTTGGAGAAGCCTGACCTTCAAGGGAGGCTAGTCTTGCGGTTGATTCGCCTAGGCTATTTATTTTGTTTTACTGTGGTTTGCCACATTGGTTTCAAATTATTTTGTCTATTGGGGGGAGGGTTATACAAATTCGGTTGTTACGCATTGTGAGGTACTGGTGGGCGCAATCTTCCCTGGCTATAGCCTTGTGCGCCACTGGCGCTAAAATTTGTTCTCCCGAACAAGTGGTTGCCATAATTTTGTGTATTACCGACGGCATTCCTTGGTGCCGTTATGTCTCTAATCCTAAAGCGGCAATCTCTCACGATATGCCCAGGTCGATTACAGTTATAACATCTTACAATTGTGGAACTATTTCGATAATTGATTGGTTTAATGGGCTGAAAACATGCTGTTTTCTGCCTAGTGGGTTTTTGCATTTTATTTCTTTGTGGCACTAGGGATTTATCCCTTGAAAAGAAATTTGGAGAAGCCTGACCTTCAAGGGAGGCTAGTCTTGTGGTCGATTCGCCTAGGCTATTTATTTTGTTTTACTGTGGTTTGCCACAATCGTGTCAATTTCGATCATTCGTCCCACCTCCTGAACTGCAAGATCCAACGTTTTAATATTTTTGGATATTAACATTCTATATAATTTTGGGGGAAGCCCTTGCAAAAAGGCGTGTAGTATGATTTTTTCATAGAATTCTCCTGAATCTTTTCCGAATTTCGCTTCTACTGAAATTCGTATCTTGTGTAAATATTCTCTCACGTTCTGTGTATGGTCAAAGCTTACCGTTCCGTGTTTTAATTTATTTGTTGAACTAGTTTCGATAAATCTATCTTTGAATGCCGTTAACAATTTGTCTAATGTATTTATTGGCAAATTGTCATCATCTCCTACAGTATTTTCAATTTGCCTTAGGAAGATTAAGGCTTGCCCTCTTAGTCTTAGGAGGAGCATACCAACTAATGTTTCTAGCTCCGTTTTTGTTAATTCTACAAAATGGGCCAATTGGATATTGAATTCGTCGACATCTGTTTGTCCATCATATTGCTGAATAGATCTTGTTATTTCTACATTTTTCGCGACCAACTTTTGCGCAATTAATAGTTCGCTTAATTCTTCTGACATTTTTTGCGTTTGAAATATTTAAATCAACACTCACAATAGTCTTTCACTTAATGTATTTGGGGGAGACTGCTATATCCTATGAGATAGCTATTCTTGTTCTTTTCATAAGACTCGGATTGCTGGGCTATAGGACGAGGAATATTTCTCACTTAATTAACAATCGTGCTGTTAAAACCAGCATTGCCATATGAGGTGAATTTTGCACATTACACATCCTGACGCTATTGTACCAGATACTGCTGCCACCATACCAATTGTGTGTCGTGGTAATTTAAGCATCTAGAAAAATAAATCACCAAGTTAAAAGAAGAAGGAATAAACAGAACAAAAAAGTTTGATGAATTTCACACTTTACTCATGTATCAATATGTGCAACAAAAGATTCATAGCATCTAAGAATAACATAAATTCACCAAGTTAAATGAAGAAGGAATAAACAGAACAAACGAAGTTAGAATTCAACTGTAGCTCATTAGTCAATATTGCAGTAAAAAGTTTTAGACAATATAATACAGCATCATAAAGCACAAGGTGAAGAAATGAGGCAAGTACCCTCCAAACATTCTTTCATGGAAAGCTCTGCGTGTTTTCCATATATACTTTCCATATATGTCAATATTGATAATATGTGTCCCATAAGTTTTACCCCCATATATACCGGGGGAATTTTGTTTGGATGTCGGCCCTGTACCACTTATGACCGTGCCACTTGTGCCATTAAGTATTTAGGGTGTCACTTGTACCATTAAGGTTTTATGGGGTATTATTAAGGATCGCGCCAACTGCGCCGTTATGGAATTGCTCCACTTCTACCGCTTAGGTTTTACCTTAAGCTGCTAAGTTGATATAGACTTGTGCAGCTAAAGGCTGCACTATTTGAAAAGGGGGAAGGGGATGAGTATGACTGTGGGGTGGAAAAATGACCGTGCCACTCCCTGTGAGAGAAAATAAAATACGTAACTATAGTAGGTTAGAAGTTCTTCAACCATCAATCCAGGAGTGCAACCACGCTTCCTTGGGTCTTCTCCTTATGGATTACCTCTAGTGTTAATGGGAAATCAGATTCCTTAGAAACGTTTCCAATGGAGGTATATGAGCTAGTTATCTACTTTGCGGTGAGATACAGGCATATAAATAAAACAACACAAATAGAAAAGTAATGGGTTTATTGAAACTTACGCTCTCATGTATACAGCAACATATATAAGCAATACAATCAGAATGATCACTTCAGAGTGTATCGCCGAATGGTAGGAATAGGAGTCAATATTAAACAAATAAACTAATTTTATTACACATATATTGGTTTTAACAAAACGACATTATTATCATGTTGGTTTCAAATATATAGAATTTCCATTGGGAAACCTAAAACATAGGAAATGTCCGTGAGAAGTTCACGATATATGAAAGATTCTGCAACTTTAGCAAAGTTCAGTGTGATCGAAATAGATCACAAATAACTGATCACATGTCTTAGGTCCTTTAACTTTGGGTATTACGCGAACATAGGCTCGCTTCCAAGCATCGGGAAAAGTTTTTTCACTGAAGCACTGATTGATGATCGATGCCAATGGTTTGGCTAAAAACAAGGCATATTCGCGAATAAGTTTGACCGGCAACTCACCAGGGTAGGAAGAGCAGTTCGGTTTTAGTTTTTTAAGTTCTTTAAAAACAACAAATTTGGTAAACTGTTTTGTTTCGTCAGTTTCACAATCGACTAAGAGATCAACCAGTTCGGCCTCTGTAATTGAGGGGTAGGTGGTACAAATGCCAGCAAAGAACTCGTTCACGTCTGAAGCGCTCATTTGAGATCCGTCAGGCTTGGGTATTTTTAGCTCACTGTTAACTGACTTGCCAGTCATTTGTTTCACTGTGGAATGCCACTTCCGACTGCTACTTTGGAGAAGGGGTACTACCTTTTCCTGAACATAATTTCTTCGTTTGAAACGATTGACGGCCACGATTCGATTTCTAATAGTCCGGGCGCCACTAAAGCGTATCTCGCTTATTTCTGAGTTGAGGTGATCAGAAAAACACAGTCAGTTTGACAACATTTTCCGACTATATCGACCACGCTGAATCTGAATATGGGTGGTGCCAAAGCTGGAGATCACGGCTTGACCTTGTAAAAGCAGAAAAAGACTCTTTTTAGGCCTATAAAACGTGTACAGACTGTTTATTTTTTTCTAAGGTTGTACCACTCCGATGTAGTGGCGTGACATCTCATTTTGTTCCTGACATAGTCCTCTCATAGAATATGTTCGTTTTTTTCTGATATCTCGTATAGCCCAGGAGCTATAGGCTAATATTTATTGATTTTCCCCGAAAATCTCAAAATTCAAAGGTTCATTTTCCGCTAAACCACGTATCTTGGACCTTTCTATAATTTTTAGATATTTCATCCTTTTTCAGAATTTACCTTGAGTATCTAGCTTCACATTGCCGTAAAGTTCAAAGCTTCAACTGTTCGGTGAAGCCGTCTAGAATTTTTTGAAAAAGTATACGTCAAAATGTATATGCGAAAATACATTTTTCCAAAATGATGATATGACACATCTTTTATGCTAGAATTTAACGCCAAATCTGAATATGAACTTTACTTTTCAACCAAATATCAACGTCAGTTGTTATAGGCTAATTGTTTTACTACTCTACCTTGAGATCAAATTTCCTAGGTACGCATTTTGTAGGAAGAAGAAGACGAAAATTATAAAAGAGCTTTCGTGAAAGAAACAATCTTGTGAACTCTGTTGCTGATTAAACTTGAGGTTGGTAGATATGATATGTCCCATCCAAAACGACATTAGATCCGAACCCGGACTACGAAGCTACCTTTTGCAGCACACATGACGAAGCCGACACGCGTGTGGCTCTCCATGGTGCCGAATGCTACAGAAATGGATGTTCCCAAGTAACTGTTGAAGCGAATGATACAGACATTGTGGTCATTCTATTACAGAACTATCGCGAAATATTCCTCTGCAGGTGTGACCCGGGTTATGAACCCGAGCTCTACGTTCAGTTCCGTGACAAAGTCTTTCCGATCCATACAATTGTGAACAGAACATCGTGTGCTGTTTTAGAGTCAATAGGGCTGCTACATTGCATTAGTGGATGTGATACGGTCAGTTTTTTCTTCTCGAAGGGCAAAAAAACATTTGCTACATCTGCTGTTAAATCACAGCTCATTCAAGAAATTGCTGATATTACACTGAAAGTGAGGAGTGATATCCGAAACATCATTACGTACGAGCCCGAAATCTCGCGTATCTGTACGAAATTGGCTGTATCGGTATATAAAAAACCAACAAAGAGAAAAATCTCTAAAAAAAAAAAAAAAAAAAACAAACGAGACTGTGGCCAGTGGAACGAAAAGGAAAACAACAGAAACAAAACAACGCGTATATTTTGCCTTTATAAAAACAAGGCTTATTCAGCACGAAAGACACAAAAAAAAAACACGATAAAAATAAAAACCAATAAAACCACCACCAAAAAAAAAAACAACAAAAATGTAAACACTGCGCAAAAAAAACAAAGTAGGGACCATATGCTAATATATAGTTATTGCAGTGAGGACACCAGAGAAAATGAGGAAAAATAAAAAAACTGTAAATTACTTTAATTATTCAGTTGCGAAATAATCCTTTTGTTAGCTATTACTGAAGCAAATCGTTTTGGTCCAACAGGTAAAATAGTCCCCTGGTGATTATTTAGAATCTTTACTCCCTTATTGACAATTGATTCACTCTTTAGAAGGTTATCATAAATTGGGTCAATATTTAAATTACCCGTGTCCCTATTTATGGAAAGGTTAGCAAACATATGTTTTTTAATTTCTATGGCTTCCCTGGCCCATTGGGTGTACCCCTTATCATTAGAAATAGCCAAGGCTTCATCAAATTTTACAAAATGGTCTGGTTGAAGCCAAATATGCTCTGCTAAAGCTGAAACGAAAGTTTCTGGAGGCTTACTTAATTGTAGGGTTTTTTCTATTGAATTACGGTGTTCAATAAACCTTTCAACAAATTGTTGGTGAGTCCTACCAATATAGAACTTCCCACAAGAACACGGAATTTTATACACCCCACTTACTAAATTTCCCCGAATTAAATCCTTACCAGAACTAAAAAAACTACTCATTGGCCTCAGCGATTGGAAACATGTATCAATACCAAATTTACGTAAAACCCGTGAAAGTTTCTCCCCCAAACCAGGTACATATGGTAATGAAATGAAGCTTTTTGAAACAACTAAATCTAAAGACTGAGAAACCTCAATAACCCTACTACTATGTTTGGCCCGTCTATTTTTAATTATTTTATCAATGAACTTAATTGGATAACTATTACAAAATAAAATATCCCTCAAGTATAACAATTCTGAATCCAGAAATTCCTGGGAACAGATTTTAAAGGCTCTATCCACTAGTGAAATTACAACCCCCTTTTCACCGACATAGGGTGGCAAGAATGAAAATTTAAATACCTATCATTGTGCGTAGGTTTTCTGTAAATCGAGAAAAGTAAATGGAGATCCCTTTTAATTAATAAAATATCCAGAAAAGGTAATTGATTATTATACTCAAATTCAACTGTAAATTTAATATTATTATCAAAACTATTTAAATGCTTAAAAAAAACGTCTCAGGAGTCCAACCCATTTTTCCAAACGCAGACCACATCATCCATAAACCTACTCCAGAAACAAGGGGAGATTCTAAAACTGTTTATAGCGGAGGTTTCAATGGCATCTATGAATAGATTTGCCAATAAAGGAGAGAGAGAAGCCCCCATAGGTAACCCAAGAAAATTTGTCTATAAAACTCCCCTCGAAAACCAAAATAAAAAAAAAATTCATTTACCAGCATAATTAGTTTCATAATAACATTAATATCCAAACTGGCTAACGTCACATCCTGTATTAAATCAAAGTGTTTGTCTAATTTACTTTTTAAAATATCCTCGCACCTTTTTATATCACAATTTGAATACATGGACACAACATCAAAACTGCAAAGAATTGAACTCTCCTCCAACGTGACCTTGCGCAATTTATTAGTAAGATCAGTCGAATTTTTTAAATATGATTTTTGTGTTCCCAAAAGTGGACGTAAAGCTACCGACAACCATTTTACTAATTTTGAAACAGGTGACAGACAAGTTGAAACAATGGGGCGGAGGGGGGATCCAGTCTTATGAATCTTAGGTAGACCATAGATCTTGGGTGCCGAACAACCCCTAGGAAAATATTTGTTATAAAACTGTGGGGTAATGTGAAAATTATTTTTCATTGACTCTAATTCCTTTCTTGTTGATTTTACATATTTATCTATAGGATCAAAATCAAGTTTTTTTGTATGTAATAGTGTTCAAAATAATGGAATTCATTTGATTATTATAATCTTCAGTGTTCATAATTACGATCGTGTTTCCCTTATCAGCTCTGGTGATAGTAAGTAATTTATCCTTTTTCAAATCAGAAAGGATTTTAATGTCATTTTTTTGTGAAATGTCTTTACCAATGAAGTTCATATTAAAGGTGTTTAGCTTTCTTACGATCTCAGCTCTGAGTTCTTGAGGAGTATCAACCTTATCTATAGAAGCCATAATTCCTGATTCCACCTTTGAAATTATTTTTGAATAGGAGACTGGTGTTGGAAAACAGAACTTTGAACCTTTCAACAAAACGGCTTCCTGTTGAATATTAAGAGGCTTAGAAGACAAATTCTTAATTGCTGGACCCAGACAATGACGAGGATAAAAAACATCTGAATCTTGGAAATTCTCAAACAAAAGTTTATTAAACTTGTCAAACAAACGAACCTTGGACAAATGAAAATCATGGCGAAAAGATCTAGTGGACATGTCCTTATTTCTTATAAAAATATCAGATGGAAGTTTATTTATTAAAAAGTTTTCAACATAATTTAATTCCTTAGACAGTTTAAAACGTCTCTGTTTTTGTTCATAAATTACGTGATTTAAAGCTATTAGGCTTAATTTATTTTTTAATTTTGTTTCATTTTCAGTTCCAAAATGGGTACATATTTTAAAAGATTTCGTAATCACTGATTCCTTCTTGCAATTTTTTAAGAAAATTTGTTGATTTAATAGATTTGCATGTTTTTTAACTAAAGACAAATAATAATTGACAGAAGCGGCTAATTGTTGCCCGTACAATTGACGAATGAAATATCTTAAGCCTAACCGGAAAACCCTGACAAAAAAAACCAAAAAAGATAAAAATCTATAAAAAAAAAAAAACAAAAGAGACTGTGGCCAGTGGAGAGAAAAGAAAAACAACAGAAACAAAACAACGCGGATATTTCGCCTGTATACAAACAAGGCGTCTTCAGCACGAATGACACAAAAAAAAACAAGATAAAACTAAAAACCAATAAAACCACCACCAAAAAAAAAAACAACAAAAATGTACAATCGGCGCAAACTAATCCACGTAGGGAAAAGATGCTAAAATAGAGTTACTTCAGTGAGGACACCAGAGTAACTGAGGAAAAATAAAAAAACTGTAAATTACTTTAATTATTCAGTTGCGAAATAATCCTTTTGTTAGCTATTACTGAAGCCAATCGTTTTGGTCTAAAAGGTAAAATAGTCCCCTGGTGATTATTTAAAATCTTTACTCCTTTATTGACAATTGATTCACTCTTTAGAAGGTTATCATAAATTGGGTCAATATTTAAATTACCCATGTCCCTCTTTATGGAAAGGTTAGCAAACATATGTTTTTTAATTTCTATGGCTTCCCTGGCCCATTGGGTGTACCCCTTATCATTAGAAATAGCCAAGGCTTCATCAAATTTTACAAAATGGTCAGGTTGAAGCCAAATATGCTCTGCTAAAGCTGAAACGAAAGTTTCTGGAGGCTTGCTTAATTGTAGGGTTTTTTCTATTGAATTACGGTGTTCAATAAACCTTTCAACAAATTGTTGGTGAGTCCTACCAATATAGAACTTCCCACAAGAACACGGAATTTTATACACCCCACTTACTAAATTTCCCCGAGTTAAATCCTTACCAGAACTAAAAAAAACTTCTCATTGGCCTCAGAGATTGGAAACATGTATCAATACCAAATTTACGTAAAACCCGTGAAAGTTTCTCCCCCAAACCAGGTACATATGGTAATGAAAAGAAGCTTTTTGATACAACTAAATCTAAAGACTGAGAAACCTCAATAACACTACTACTATGATTGGCCCGTCTATTTTAAATTATTTTATAAATTAAATTAATTGTATAAATATTAAAAAATAATATATAACACAATTATAAAAAATCTGAATACATAAAGTAATTGTAACATATTTTAAAGTCTCTATCCAATAGTGAAATTACAACCCCCCTTTTCACCGACATAGGGTGGCAAGAATGAAAATTTAAATACCTATCATTGTGCGTAGGTTTTCTGTAAATCAAGAAAAGTAAATGGAAATCACTTTTAATTAATAAAATATACAGAAAAGGTAATTTATTATTATCCTAAAATTCAACTGTAAATTTAATATTATTATCAAAACTATTTAAATGCTTACAAAAAAGGTCTAAGGAGTCCAACCCATGTTTCCAAACGCAGACCACATCATCCATGAACCTACTCCAGAAGCAAGGGGTGATTCTAAAACTGTTTATAGCGGAGTTTTAAATGGCATATATGAATAGATTTGCCAATAAAGGAGAAAGAGAATCCCCCATAGTTAAACAAAAAATTTGTCTATAAAACTCCCCTCGAAAACCAAAATAAAAAGAAAATTCATTTATCATCATAATTAGTTTCATAATAACATTAATATCCAAACTGGCTAACGTCACATCCTGTCTTAAATCAAAGAGTTTTTCACATTTACTTTTTAAAATATCCTCGCACCTTTTTATATCACAATTTGAATACATGGACACAACATCACCACTACACAGAATTGAACTCTTCTCCAAAGTTAAATTGCTCAAATTATTAGAAAGATCAATTGAATTTTTTAAATAGGATTTTGTTTTCCCAAAACTCGACGCAAATCCACCGACAAGTATATTACTAATTTTTAAACAGTTTACAGAAACGTTGAAACATTAGGGCGGAGGGGGGATCCAGTCTTATGAATCTTAAGTAGACCATAGATCTTGGGTGCCGAACAACCCCTTGGATAATATTTGTCATAACACTGTGTTTTGAAGGTAGAATTAATTGTCATTAAATCCAAGTCATGTCTTTTTGTTATTACTTTTTGATCATCAGTATGATAAATTAGTTTTTGTATGTCATTTTTTCAGAAAACAATGCTTTCATGTGTTCCGACTAGTCGTAACTGGTAATCCCTCATTCATTTTGAACCTTTTTTGCTCTGGTTTGATTAAGGAATTTATTCTTTTTAAAATCAGAAAGGATTTTAATGTCATTTTTTTGTAAAATGTCTTTACCAATGAAGTTCATATTAAAGGTGTTTAGTTGTCTTACAATCTCAGCTCTGAGTTCTTGAGGAGTATCAGCTTATCTATAGAAGCCA
Source organism: Artemia sp. Qi Xiang Cuo (assembly GCF_049724085.1). Taxonomy (NCBI): domain Eukaryota; kingdom Metazoa; phylum Arthropoda; class Branchiopoda; order Anostraca; family Artemiidae; genus Artemia; species Artemia sp. Qi Xiang Cuo. The sequence continues at coordinate 72,064,080 of NC_142805.1, read as the reverse complement.
TAATTCCTGATTCCACCTTTGAAATTATTTTTGAATAGGAGACTGGTGTTGGAAAACAGAACTTTGAACCTTTCAACAAAACGGCTTCCTGCTGAATATTAAGAGGCTTAGAAGACAAATTCTTAATTGCTGGACCCAGACAATGACGAGGATAAAAAACATCTGAATCTTGGAAATTCTCAAACAAAAGTTTATTAAACTTGTCAACCAAACGAACCTTGGACAAATGAAAATCATGGCTAAAATATCTAATGGCCATTTCATTAATTCTTATAAAAATAACAGAGGGAAGTTTATTTCTTAAAAAGTTTTAAACATAATTTATTTCATTATACAGTTTAAAACGTCTCTGTTTTTGTTCATAAATTACGTGATTTAAATCTATTATGCTTAATTTATTTTTTAAATTTGTTTCATTTTTAGTTCCAAAATGGGTACATATCTTAAAAGATTTTGGAATCACTGATTCCTTCTTGCAAATTTTTAAGAAAATTTGTTGATTTAATAGATTTGCAAGTTTTTTAACTAAAGACAAATAATAATTGACAGAAGCGGCTAATTGTTGCCCGTACAATTGACGAATGAAAGATCTTAAGCCGAACTGGCCAGCCATGACAAAAAAAACCAACAAAGAGAAAAATCTCTAAAACAAACAAACAAACGAGACTGTGGCCAGTGGAGAGAAAAAAGGAAAACAACAGAAACAAAACAACGCGGATATTTCGCCTGTATACAAACATGGCGTCTTCAGCACGAAAGACACAAAAAAAAAACAAACAAGATAAAACTAAAAACCAATAAAACCACCACCAAAAAAAAACAAAAAACAACAAAAAGGTACAATCGGCGCCAACTAATCCACGTAGGGAAAAGATGCTAATATAGAGTTACTTCAGTGAGGACACCAGAGTAACTGAGGAAAAATAAAAAAACTGTAAATTACTACCGTTAGACTCGGCGTCAAAATTTAGCATATAAACATGTCTCGCTGTACCATTTAAAAGAAAAAGGCCTACAAATCAGTAATGAGCCTATAACAAACGAACTTAATATTGGGTTGAAAATTAACGGTTATATTTCGAATCCACGCTAAATTTTAGCGTATACTATTGTGTAATATGAATATTTGGCAAAGATGCATTTTCGCATGCATTTTTTGATTACACTTAAAAAAAATTTTGTGCATCTTCAAAAAACAGCTAGAGCTTTAAAATGTTTGGCACTGTGAAGCTTAATATCCAAGGTAAATTCTGGTACAAGATGAAAAATCCTCAAAATACATTAAGTTACGAGATGCGTTATTTACATGGAAATAAACATTTGAATTTTGAGATTTTCAGGAACAATTATTAAATATTAGCCTATAGCTCCGGGACTATACAAGGTATCGGAAAAAAAAAAACATTTTCTAAGAGACGACCATATTAAGAATAATATGAGATGCCATGCAACTAAATTGGAGTGGTACAACCTAAAAAAAAAAAAAACTGTCTGTGCACATTTTATAGGCCTAAAAAGGGAGTTTTTTGGATTTTAGAAGGTCAAGCCGTCACCTCCAGCTTTGCCACCACCCATATTTAGATTCAGCGTAGTCGATATGGTCGGAAACTATTGTCAAACTGACTGTGTCTTTTTGATCACCTAGTTGTCACATTATAGAGGTCTGGCGCCCAAGCTATAAGTTTCGCCGCCGCGGCTATTTGTCCGGAATTGTGCAGCTTGCACCTCATCTTGATCATTTGTTTGAGATCGCTTGTGATCCATGGCTTATCGGACTCACTTACCACTACAACTTTAGTGGGAAAAAACTTGTGAAACATCTCTAACAAAAGAGAGTTAAACTGCTGAACTTTGCTATTCAGGTTTACTATAGAACACAGGTCGTCGAAGCAGTAAGTCCCGATCAACCGACCCAAATCGCAGATTGATTGAGAGTTAAGCGGACGAATAGTCACTTTGGTTCTCTTTGGCTTCGGTTGGTTATTTTTGGCTTGCCAGAGAATTACATAATGATCTGAACTCTGGAGAGGACCTAACGACCGAGGGGAATAATAATTGTCACTCATGTTTGTAAAAATTAGGTCTAGAGTACCGCCACTCTGGTGCGTAGCAATGGTAACTACCTGCTTCAGATCAAGGACACTAGAGACCCATTGTCTGTTCGTCTGGTTAAAATCGCCAGCTATTATGAAGCCAGGATAGGCATGGGCACGACGAAGTTTATCGATGTAGGTCTGTAAGTAGCTGATAAGCTCTTTCCTATTTTTTGCACTCTCTGGGTAATACACAGGTGCAATTATCAAACATGGGAACTTTTTTGATAGCTTGGATGGCTTGCACTCTACCCAGACAACTTCGTGACACGAATCGGTTGGTATATTTAACAGCTTAGACGAAATGTCATTACGAATATAGATACCAACGCCACCACCTTTTCTACTCAAGCCTCTATCACGGCGAGTGTTGAAATAGCTAGTGTAGCCTTTTATTCTACCCATTTCATCAGTGATATCCCAGCATTCGGTAACTCTGGCAATAGGAACACTTACTTCTCTCAGCAGTATCTCCATCTCGTCAACTTTGTTTGTTAAGGATCGGGCATTACACAGAATGAAATTCGGAAGCTTCGCCTGAGCTAACTGTTCATGACGTAATAGCGGGGGAAGTTCATCAGAGGAACACGGTAAGATCGGCTACAGCTGTGATGGAGAAAGAGTGGGAAGAATTTCGTACCTTTGCAAACATCTTGTTTTCATAAGAGTCCTTGGTTCACATACAGCCGTCCTCGGGTCAGAACGACGTTCCTCAGAAACATGAACGGGTATGGCCGTCTGTCTGTTTCGCCGCCCGACTCTCTTTCCACGCCGTCTATGCTTTTTTTAAGAACCACAAGCAGGGAGTCCTCTGGTGGCCGTTTGAGTAATCCAAAAAGCCACAGACTGACAAATGTAAATTTCGTTGTAGTCAGTTGAAATGAATTAAGTCTTCTTAAATATTCTTTTTGATAAGGTAAAAGTCATTATGATTGCACTTAGCAAAGCTAGGGAGGCCAATTCTTTGAAAGAATGCACCATCAAAAACAGTTGGGAACTCCACACAAACAATCTAAACTAGAGTTTAGCAGCACCATCTATGAATCAAAATTAGATGGCGCTGTAGTCAGTTGAAATTAATTAAGTCTTTTTAAACATTCTTTTTGATAGATAAAAGTCATTATGATTGCACTTAGCAAAGCTAGGGAGGCCAATTCTTTGAAAGAAAGCACCATCAAAAACAGTTGAGAACTCCACACAAACAAGCTAAACTAGAGTGGCGCAAAAGCGGCTGTAATAGCGCTAGCAGCACCATCTATTTTGGAAAAGATAAATTTTCAGGTGATTCTTTGCTAAGTGCGATCAATTCTGGCACTGTGTTTGCCGTGGTGTCCAATATTGAAGATTGTATCTCTTTGGTTGGGGTCTCATACCTTGTTGTGGTTGTTGTGGTACCTTTTTCATTTCCTCCTGTGGGATTTGCATATTCATGTTCTTGTAGGTTACTTCAGAACTTGTTTCTTGATATGTTTAATTCCTTGAGATTCGTATTTTGTTTCTTGCTACTTTCTTTCCTTAGTTTGGATAATGTCCGTTCCGTGACGTTGTTCTCAGCATGATTCTGCCCTAATTCTTTGAGAAAAGTCCATAGGCTCTTTAGTTCATTTAGCATTGCATAATTTCCATCATAAGGTTTTCCTTTCCTTGTAGTTAGTAATTTAGGGTTTTCTATGGATTTTATTGTAGTAAAGTCTCTCGACAAGTATTCAATATTATTCGCTGATTTTTTCCTTCTGTCTTCCTTGGTGCTCGTTCCAAGTGCCATGTCAATTTCTGCCATTTTCTTATCAAAGTCATCTATTACGAATTTTGATTTTAGTTTGGGGATAACTGGAATTGGAAATTCTTTATTATCTTAATTAAGCATTATTTTGCTGGTTTGTAACTCTTTATCCGACCTTTGGAATTGAAATATCGATTCTTTGAGTTCATTCGTGTTTTTCTCTAGTCTTGTTACTTGTTGAAACAAGGTTTCGAAGGGTTTGAGATCCAATTTCATAATAATTTTCCATGCATTATGGCTAGCTAGCAATGAATTTTCATGCTTGAATATTACTCCATGCTTTACAATATCTTGGCTGGCTGCGCGGAGGCAACTTATTAAATACGTATGAGTTTATGATATTAACTGTTGCACCAGAGTCAATTAGTGTCTTAAAGTGAACATTTGCCACACAAAAATCATTAAATATAGTTAACTTATTATTACTATCATTAAAGGACGGTACTACTATTGGATTGGACCTATAAGATATTCTGGGTCCAATTTATTATTCTGAGGGGCCTGACACATTTCCCTGTGGATTTATTTCATACGTCGGTGTCTGCAATAGAGACTCATATATGCCCATGGAATCTCTAGCCAAATGATTTATATTTGTTTGCCTATTTTGCCATTTATTATTATGGTAATTTTGATTTTTTCCGATAGATCTAGATGCTGGTGTCGACTGTAAAGGCTGCTGCCTTGAAATTTGCGTGTCCCATTGGCAAATTTTTAACATTTCTATACATTACTCTTTCACTATACTAGCTTTGACGAGTATTTGGGTTTTCGAATCGATAATTATTTAGTCTATTGGGGGGAGGGTTATACAAATTTAGTTGTTACGCATTGTGAGGTACTGGTGGGCGCAATCTTCCCTGGCTATAGTCTTGTGCGCCACTGGTGCTAAAATTTGTTCTCCAGAACAAGGGTGGCCATAATTTTTGCGCCTTACTGACCGTATTCCTTGGTGCCGTTATGTCTCTAATCCAAAAGTGGCACTTTCTCGCGATATGCCCAGGTCGATTACACTTATAGCATCTTACAATTATGGAACTTTTTCCATAATTGATTAGTATAATTGGCTGAAAACGTGCTGTTTTCTGCCTAGTTGGTTCTTGCGTTTTATTTCTTTGTGGCACTGGGGAATTATCCCTTGAAAAGAAATTTGGAGAAGCTTGACTTTCAAGGGAGGCTGGTCTTGTGGTTTATTCACCAAGGCTATTTATTTTTGTTTTAATGTGGTTTTCCACATTCGTATCAATTTCGATCAGTCGTCCCACCTCCTGAACTGCAAGATCCAGCGTTTTAATATTTTTGGATATTAATATTCCATATAATTTTGGGGGAAGACCTTGCAAAAAGGCGGGTAGCATGATTTTTTCATACAATTCTCCTGAATCTTTTCCGAATTTTGCTTCTACTGAAATTCGTATATTGTGTAAATATTCTTTCGCGTTCTGTGTATGGTCAAAGAATACAGTTCCGTGTTTCAATTTATTTGTTGAACTAGTTTCTTTAAATCTATCTTTGAATGTCGTTAACAATATGTCTAATTTATTTATTGGCAAATTGTCATCATATCTTACAGTATTTTCAATTTGCCTTAGGAAGATTAAGGCTTGCCCTCTTAGTCTTAGGAGGAGCATACCAACTAATGTTTCTTGCTCCGTTTTTGTTAATTCTACAAAATGGCCCAACTGGATATGGAATTTGTCGACATCTGTTTGTCCATCATATTGCGGAATAGATTTTGTTATTTCTACATTTTTCGCGACCAACTTTTGTGCAATTAATAGTCCGCTTAATTGTTCTGACATTTTTTGCGTTTGAAATATTTAAATCAACACACAATACTTTTTCACTTAATCTATTTGGAGGAGACTGCTATCTCCTATGAGATAGCTACTATTATTCTTTTCATAATACTCGGACTGCTGGGCTATAGGACGAGGAATATTTCTCACTTAATTAACAATCATGCTGTTAAAACCAGCATTGCCATATGAGGTGAATTTTACACACTACGCACCCTGACGCTATTGTACCAGACACTGCTGCCACCATACCAATTATGTGTTGTGGTAATTTAAGCATCTAGAAAAAAAATCACTAAGTTAAAAGAAGAAGGAATAAACAGTAAGTTTGATGAATTTCACAGGTATTATGTATTAATTGTGCAACAAAAGATTCATAGCTTTAAAAGTAACATACGTTTGTCGGTTTATTGAATCGTAAATGAGCTAGCGATTGGTAGTAACAGTAGCAGAAGTAGTAACAGAGTAGTAGGGTTTCCTACGGGTTTCTAAAAGGGTTTCCTATTATAGCTTAGCGGTTATAGGCCTTTACACTTTTTCTTATACGTCTGTATCTATCCAATGATTTAAATATAGATTTAGAAGTTAGTAGGATAGCTAGTTCGCATGTTTTCATCCAAGTTTTCCGACCGCGCCACTTGTACCGGGGGAATTTTGTGTATATGTCGGCCACTTGTGCCATTAAGGAATAGGAATATTTACTAGTGATATAACTTGCAAAGAAAATATAGAGCAAAACTAAGGCCAATAGCTCCAACTTCTAAGAGAATTTGTGCAATTACTTTGCAAGTTTCAGATTGATTATCAACAAAACTCAGATCGATCATTTGTGGTACAAAGCATTTTAAAACCCCAGTGAAGCACCCATTAAAAGCACTCCCAAGACAAAAGAGGACTAGGTAATGAGAAAAAAAAGGAATTCCCACACCCCCCAAGAATAAAATACGTCGTAACGGCATTTCTTTCAAATTTGGGCTTAATAGCCATTGCTATACAATGAGTAAAAGTCTACTTACATAAAGAAATGAGGAATACAAGTTCTCCACTTTCTATATCTTTACCTGGTGAATTTTGCAGCATTTAATTTTTTGAAATAGAGAGTAAGCCGTGGCTTACACAATAAACAATATACATCCACCATAAGGAAAAAATTAAATAAGGACGTCTGTTTTTTGGTGAATTTGTCATTTTATCAGTGACTTGATCAGCTCCCACAGAGTAATTATGTCAAAAGCACAAAATATGAAATAGAACTAGAAACAAGTCGAAAGTGCACTAGAGGCCTCAAAAATCAAGTTCAAGATTGAGGTAACCAACTTAGTATGGGAAAAAATTTTTCTTTTCTCATGATCATCCTCTTTACAGTACTCCTGGTACGTGATTCACTAACAACATCATTTTTAAATCAATTTAAGAATAGAAGGCGATAGTGCATAAACTGAAATTCCGAATTTCAAAAATCTCTAGTAGGTAAATTTTACAACAGTATATGCTTCTTGAATTTAGTAAGCAGTATGAATCTAGACTCCTCTGTTTTGAATTCCTCAATTGAGTCACAGACAGTTGAAGAGATCAGTATAAGATCACTAGCTGATAATATATTGATGATTTTAACAGTTGTACAGTCTAATTTGACATTATTACATGACCTGAGATCTTTTGTAAAGCCATAGAATCTAGGCTTTTTTGGCACAAGCAATATTCCATATGTACCACTAAATACCATAAATATTCCATATGTACCACTCACGGTACATATTTATTTTTCTTCACAAATACATAAATTTTATTTTCAGTAAAAAAATAAGAAAAAAAAACTAAATGAGGCACAAATTTGGCACTTATTTGAGTTTCTTTGATGCACAGGAGGCATAGGAGGCACAAAGTTGAGAAGATTGAATTTTGTACAGCGACGATTTCATAATTGTCTTAAAAACGTTCTTGAAATTTACTTGGTTAGATTTTCTTACTCCGTATGCACACCATTTGTGGTGTGCACATCACAGTTGTGTAACACAATGTTGTATTCCTTAAACTGGGCCAATTCCTTAAACGGGCCAATGTATATGGCCCAGTGGTAAAATAAAAAACCACCATCTGTATAGTGTTGAAATTGTAAGACGTCTCCAGATTGGATTTTAGGCAAATCTTCGTGACCCTCAGCATGAGGGAACCACATCGAGACGTTATGCACCGGAGGTTGAATTCTTGTGGGACGACTTGGTGGTATTTCTGGTGCCTCGGGAATAGATCCTTCCTCGGGATTGTTGCTGTTATATGCATCGACAATGTCACTTTATATCTGGTTGGCAGAAGAATCCTTTAGGATATTCCGTAAGGAAGATTTTCTAGGGGACGAGCTCCTTCTGAAAAATTTCCAGAGATCCATTCATTAGAAAACACTCTCAAACTTGTTGAACACTTAGGCTGCTTCTTTTCATCAGACTTAAATTACTCCAGACCGCGCCACTTTTACCGGGTGAATTTTGTGTGGATGTGTGTAAAAATACAGAAACATCCAGAAATGAACAAATAGCTACGACCGTGCCAACACAAAATAAAGAAAAAGTTAGAATTCAACTTTACTCCTTATCAATATTGCAAAAAAAAACGTTTTAGACAATATACTACAGCATCATAAAGCACAAGGTGAAGAAATGAGGCAAGTGACCTCCAAACATTCTTTCATGGAAAGTTCTGCATGTTTTCCATATGTACTTTCAATATGTGTTCCATAAGTTTTACCCCCATATGTACCGGGGGAATTTTGTGTGGATGTCGGCCCTGTACCACTTATGACCGTGCCATTTGTGCATTAAGTATTTAGGGTTTCACTTGTACCATTAAGGTTTTATGCTGTATTATTAAGGATCGCGCAAACTGCGCCGTTATGGAATTGTTCCACTTCTACCGCTTAGGTTTTACCTTTAGCCGCTAAGTTAATATAGACTTGTGCAGCTAAAGGCTGCACCATTTGAAAAGGGGGAAGGGGATGAGTATGACTGAGGGGTAGAAAAATGACCTCGCCCCTCCCTATAAGACAAAATAAAATACGTAACTATAGTAGGTTAGAAGTTCTCCAACCATCAGTCCAGGAGTGCAGCCACGCTTCCATTGGTCGTCTCCTTATGGATTACATCTATTCTTAGTTAGATATAAGATTCCCTAGGAACGTTTCCAATTGGGGTATTTGCGCTAGTTATCTACTATGCGGCGAGATTCAGGCATATAAATAAAACAACACAAATAGAAAAGTAATGGGTTTATTGAAACTTACGCTCTCATGTATACAGCAACATATATAAGTAATACAATCAGAATGATCACTTCAGATTGTATCGCCGAATGGTAGGAAAATGATTTCTCTCATAAAAAAGCTCATAATAATGATGCGAAAAACACTTTTCATCACTATATAACTTAAGTCCTGATTCTGTGCCGTGAGAGCTATTTTACGATTGGCCCAACTCCCGTGGAGGGCCCGCTACTTTGTCATTATGTTTACAAACTAAAATCATTATGCTAACTGACCGTCCAATAATTTATTTTCAATATTATGATGATTAGACATTCCTATTCCTATGATAACTTGAAACTTCCTGTGAAACTTTTTATCTTGTGATTTTTTATTGCCAAGTATTTTCAGGAAACTCAAAACCGTCTTCCTTGATTAGTGCCGTAATTCGACCGGTAGCTTTTCCACACTTCACATTTGTAAAACAAAACGTCTGGGATGCTGCGAGGCATTTATATCGGAAGTATCCTTAGAAGGAAACAATTTTATTTTTTTTAATATTTTAAATATATCACATATTTGTAATGGGGGGGGGGGGTGTTTGAGTTAATGCTATGGCGAGTTTTCAAGGAAGGGGAAGTTTTCGATAAAAGGGTTTTCTTCTTCTGCTTCAAGTTATTTCTTTGTACATGAATTACTCATTTAACTATTTCTATGGATAATTTTCAGTTGAACTCTTGGTTGATGGTTCGCGAGTGGCAAACCTAAGTGGAGGCAGAACTTTATGTGTAGGGAGCTTAAATTAACTGTATAAATAGGGAGCTCGCATTAACGACCATACTGAGTCGAAATCAGATTGAATGGATACAGTTTCCCTTGGTAGCGAGTGGAGCCACAAGGACAAGCTATCTCGAGAAATACTAGCATAAAGAGAATAAAATAAGAAGATGATGCATTTATTTACTCACAGAACTGGAACAGAGCTTCGGTATATCAAAACACTTGCAGTAAACGGCACTAAGTTAAAACTGGTCACTTGTTCAATACTATTGTCTATTTAATTCACATAGGATAAAAGGTTGAAAGTGAGTCTACAATAAACTGTCCCGAATCTCAAGTAAAACTCTCATAAGATTCATACAAGATTGACATAAGACTGGAAAAAGACTCCAAAAATAGACTCTAAATAGACTGACTCCAAATTGGTAAGTTCGAAAATACTATACTCTGAGATTTTAGCCGAAGGTTACATACAGGCGTTACTGAAGAGCGCATTATATTGATCCTACTGGTTCAATTTTTTTGTCTTCTATTACTGTTGGGCAGTGCTGTCCCAATCAGCTACTCGATTTTAATTAACTTTTGATAGGATTTATGACTCTTTAAAACTTCACTTTGGAATTCTTCCTAGCATGATACAATTTTTTACTTGATGCATAGTTTAACATTGTATTTCATTGTATCTAATTTATACAATTTTTGACACATTTTATGCAAATTTCAAACCTAAGATTTATAGTTACAATTGTAACACAATGTTTCGCTACTTTTTAAATTTGACAATTAATTGTTACTTAAATTGTTTGGGTTTATATTCTGGGCATTTTTACTAGGAAAATTTTTCGGGTATTGGAAATTGATTCCATTACATATCATCCTCCTCATTCTTAACGATGTCCTCATCGTTGTATTACCCTACTCTTTCTACTCTTCTAAATATTAATCTCGCTTTCCCCCTTTTTTTTTTGACTTGGTGTTTGTTACTTGAATTAAATTAGCCTTGGAAAGTTATATATTTTATTTCCATGTTCCCGATTGTTTTACTAGACTACATGTATTAACACATCACCTTAAAGTCCACCACCTATACACTCTATTTGACGAAAGGGTCAAAGAGTTTCTATTGACTAACACATTTGATTATATGATTATGTAATAATTATTGTTCCCTCCACCTGATACTAAAATTCCTTCACCTGATATGCTAATAATTCTACATAGTTCTAACTAATTAAGTACTGCATTTGTGACTATTTTATCATTTAAAATGGTACATATTTGTTTTTTCTCTAAACCTAACTATACTTCCACCTGACATTATAATGATACGATACGTAACTGATTCTAATTGGTTCTACATGGTTCTAACTAATTGAGTTCTGCTTTTAAGACTATTCTATCACTTAAAATGGTACATATTTATTTTTCTTTTCTCTATACTTGACTATACTTCCACCTGACACTATAATGATACGATACGTAACTGACTTCAAGGGCACTAATATATATATATAAGATAAATAATTGGAAATAAAAGGTTCACAATATAATTTTTAAACTTGATATCTGATTGCTAAAATGGGATAATGTAATTTACACTTATTTTCCACTGATTATGAAAAGTTTCTCCGTATTCACTAAAGTTATAGTCAGATACATAAGATTCACACTTACTTCATCATTCTACGTTTCTATAATACTCACATACGTTGTCACTTTATTTTGGGCTTCCGTCGAGCTAATTATTGTGTCGGCTAATTGTTTATGGGTTGTCTCCATGGTGTTTCATCTTTTGGCACTTGTTGCTTGGGATAAGCGTCTACATTGTTCCTAAGTATGACTACTTGCAAAAAATTGTCCGTGCATGGTTTGTCATGTCAAATACGTTAGACAAATATGTTACCGAGTCGTTGAAATGTTCACTAGGTACATAACTCTTCGGGAATTGGTTACATGAAATGGGTATTTTGATCGATGGGCTGGGTATTTCTTCTTGAATACTTTTATCCTCGGGAAAATCTAACACTCGTACAGTCTGTTGTCTGTAAATTGTTCACATATAGTCTTTCCTTTATTTAGACTAAGGGTTACGTAAGACATGTAAAGGTAACTATGGATGGATTAAAACTCTATCTCAGGTTCTATATTTGATGTATCCTCTTTGATTCTTGTTATAATGATATATCATCATTGAGGGATTAAAACGATAATGACTGGTTGGTTTTCTTCTTTTAACACTTCATTTTGGGAAAAATTTAGCGAGTACAGTTTATATTTCCCACAAAATTGATTATGATTGGTTCCTCTTCTCATGGATGATAGTTTGGTTTCGTGACCTCTAATTGGGTATGTTCAAAACTTGATCTTGGCCTTTTGGTTTAACATATTGTCTTTGATTTGAGGCTTAAGATATATAATCTTTGAGGTATTGGCTCCTGGGTTATTCTTGGTGTTATAAACATTAGACCTTAAGGACCTTGCCGTCTAAGGATAGTTATTTGACTGATATTTATGCAGTTTTACGACATGACTGGTCGGGGTGGATCATTTCATATATGAATATCTATATATGGAGTTCTTGATTCGCCGGTAGTGGTTGGGGTAGTGTTACCTGGTACTAGGCTTGGATGACTTGGATTTTCATCAGGTCATTGTCTTTGGGGGTTTCCTTGGTGAGTACTTTTCGGTGGTTGACAAATGATGAGAGTAGATGCTACTGGGTTGTATCTGTGTTGCTTGCTGGTACACCAATAGTTAATCTTCACTGATTACTCTGCTTCCTAGAATGTAAATATCTGGACAGAATCATATGCTCTTTAAAATCACACAAGTTAAAACACGAACAGCAATAATACAATATTATACGGGGACTATTGTTTTAAATAATAGTACTAATCATATCAATTTAATATGGGTATATTTAAACTCAAAGATAAAATGAATAAAAGCAATCATCATGCTCTACATGCATATTGCAGTAATACTAGGCTACTACAAGACAATTAAGTAATCATACGAGAAATGATTATGTCTACAAAAAAAAATAACACAATATGAAATTTTCAAGATTTGGTGATTATATAAATACCTGTATAGATGTGCATTTGATAGATCTTCAATATTTTACACACTCTTAAATGTTATTCAATACTTATCCACTTTAGCATTAACTTTTCTACTGTATAACTAAATACGAGGTAGGTTACATGGTTTTATGGGAGGTCTTGATTTACTATAAATTTTCAAGTTTTTACTGTTTATGCGCGTCCATGCCGCTTAAGAAATACATCTTTGCAGTTGCATGGGTTTACACAAACGGTAAGTAGAGATTTAGGACTGGACCTGGCGCGAATGAGGACCTCTGCTCCAATTCGCTCGATCATGTCTTCCTCTACTTTTTTGTTTAATGGTTATCAGGGAGTTCCGGTTTTAGATTCTGCATCTCACTCGGCTCGATGTGATCCGAATTTGCTCTTTTTCTACGCGTCATTCTCAAAATTCTTCCTTAATTTAGGTTCAATACGATTCTTATTGAATACGAGATCACGAATACACATCCCACCATCAGAAGGATATATCACCAAAAATTCGTTGAAAATATTCCGTATCTATTTTCTACATATGTCAATCTTTGGTCTTCATTGGTAAACAGTGGAATTGGAGAGTCTAAGGCTTCTTTTCTTTTTGCAAATGGTAAGGTTCCATTGACGTTTTCTATTCTCTATCATATCGCGGATTTCCCATCTTCGTTCTTGATATTAGGAATTATATATGATAAATTTATTGGTTTGAAATTGACCACCATGGGGCTTATTGTATTCGTGCTTGTGGTTATCAGTGGTGTTTGTACCGTGGCTTCTTTGGTTACCAGTCGGCATCCTTCTTTTATTGTTACAGTTCCCACGTTCTGTAATAGTAGTTCGGTTCAGTAGCTTGGATCGATTTTTTCTGTATTATTATAACAAGAGATAGTCCCGACTGTTTCTTTTGGAACGGAGAATAGCGATAGGTCATTTCTAAGATGAATAAATATTTCTCGCTTAGTACTACGTATTAGCGCTTCGTATGAATTTTGAATTTCCTCTTGTTGACTTTCTTTTAAGAATACATCTAACATACAGGATCCAGGCTTCACATTATAAATAGGCAGAGTTAGTTGACATACTAGATTTTTGAATGCTACGCATTCCTTAAGGTCTTGTGGATTTGCTAAGGCATATTTTCTTCTATCTTGATCGATAAGTAAGTATTCCGCTTCGGGGGTGATAGTCATGAACGAATTGTTTCTGCCTATATAGGCTGGAAACGTGGAAATTTTATACAAGTCATACATGGATTGTTGATTTATTAATAGAATTGTTACTACTGCAAATAGTTGTTCATTTATCTCGGTTATATGAACTTATAGTTTGGTGTAGTATTGGAACAGGTTTTCTACATCTGCTTCTGTAGGTAGATTTAGACCGAACGTTAAATGTGTTTTTATCTCGTCTAAGATACTTTTTAGGTTTGAAGGGTCCACCAGGTCATATGACGAGGTTCCTCCAGTAAGGGCAAATAATGCAAATTCAAATTTGGTGACATCAGGTGCCAAGTTAAGTAAAGACATTGTCACTATGTCTAGTGATACCATAGTGAGACTCGAATCAGAAATCACACGATCTACTTAATTTTTTAGATAACTCATAATGCTTACTGTTTTTGATATTTTCTTTGAGATTGCTTCAGTTTTGTCTCTCTGATAGTTGGCTATATTGGCTTGTATTTTTTGGACACGTAAGGTCACGTTCATGGCGTTATTTAGTTTTCCTAAGTTTTCCCTTAGGATATTTAGGTCTTCCTCAGTCGAAAGCCCGAATAAGCGTGAGGCTAATTCTCCCACGATTGGTATTAGACTAGCTGATCTGCGGTATTTGCTTTTTCGAAAGAATACTTCGAAGATTCTTGTGGTACTTTGCTTTAACTTTTGTATTTCTGTATTGAATAATTCAAATAGTGCCTGCAGTCTTTGTCTATACAGTATTAAGAAGGATTGGTGGATTGATACTCTTAGGGCGTTTTTTTGTTTAGCTCAGGTAATGGTTCGATATATTCCCTTGCCGACTCGTCGACCATTGCTAATCTTGCACAAATACGTTTACTGTCTATTGTCTAACATTTCTTGTGTACGTAATCGTCTTCTTACTCTTTTTTATTTTTATTTTTATCTTCTGCTGGTTGAATCGCTTGTAATTTCATCGTTTATATTTAGGTTTGCCTCACGGGGATTCTTGCTCTAAAGCCTATAGTTAATACGCCAATCGACCGGGTGCGGTAATACGTGGGTCCTGTTGACCACGTCCATTTTGTAAGTATCGTTGGTCTTAGATAAGTTAGTGTGGTCAAATTTCTAGGTGATTCCTTGCCAAGTGCGCTCATTTCTGGGACTGTGCTCATCGTAGTTTCCGACATTGAAGATTGTATATCTCTTATTGGGTCTCATATGTAGGCGTGGTTGTCTTGGTGTTTTTTCTTTTCCTTTCTGTCGGATTTTTATTCTTATCATCTTGTTGTGTATTTGAGAATTTTATTTCCTTTAGGTTGATAATTTGTTTGTAGTCTTTTTCCTTTGTTACTTTTGATAATATTTGTTTTGTAATATTTTGTTCAGCATGATTTTGCCATAATTCCTTGAGAAAAATCCATAGGCTCGGTAGTTCATTTAGCATGGCGTAATTTCCATCATAGAGTTTATTTTTCTTGGAAGTTGTCAAGAAGGAACCTGCAGTATATTTTCTCGAAGTATATTCGATTGAAGTTCCGTCCATATTGCTTAATTCTCTTTTGTTTCGGTTTTCTCTGTCGTTAGTTCCTAGAGCTTTGTCGATTTCTGCCATTTTCTTGTCAAAGTCGTCTACTATGAATTTTGACTTCAGTTTAGGAGGAATGGGGGGTAGATTTCCTGAATTTTCCTTGTGGTGTATGTCTTTCGTGGTCTGCAAGCTTTTGTCAGATTTTAAGAATTGGAATGTAGAGTCCTTTAATTCATTGGTATTCTTCTCTAGTCTCATTACTTGTTGAAATAGGGTTTCAAACGGTTTGGGATCCAGTTTCATAAATATTTTCCAGGCATTGTGGCTTGCAAGTAACGAGTTCTCATGTTTGAAGATTATTCCATGTTTTACGATATCTTGGGCTATAGTTTGTGAAATGAAGATTGTTATGACATTTGTTATCCACATCCTTTTTGCTGTTTCTGGAATTAAATTTTCATTAGACATAACACAGGAAAACTTCTTATGATTGATACTCGAACGAGAGATTCTTGTTATTTGTTCTTTTTTTTAGGGAAGGAAACAAGGTATTAATTATGATATTGTATTTATATTAATTTATGATAATCTTCGTTGCCCAAAGAAAACAAGATGAGGTTAAGATTCGTGGTCGTACAATTTGTTTCTTTGCTTATGGTGAACGTACGGTTGATTCTTAGGCTGGGGGAATAGATATTTTAATTTCTTGTACATAAGAATTTTTGTTTTAACATAAATGGTGTGTGGGTTAACTTTAATTATTTCGATTGTGACAGTTTTTTTGATTTCTTGACTACTTTTGATTTTGCTTTATAGGTTTTTATTCTTTTGAATATAATTTCATTTCTTTTGGCTTTATAGGTCACACTTCTAGGATTATATAAATACTGTTTGTAGTATTTAATCTCTTGGAGGGGGTGAGGCTTTCCACGGTATTTAACGCAGTCTGAATTTCCTTCAATCTTATAAACTAACTTTTGTTTTCTACATGTGTCAAGAAGTAATAAATCTGTCTGACAAGGTCCTTTAACATACCAGTACCGGATTTTATATTGTTTTTGTAACTTCCTAATTTCATGTTGAATAAAATGGAGGTATTTTCCCTTTCTACCGTTATATTTGATTCCTAATTTGCCTCTCGCTGGCCGATATTTTGGGGTGTTTGCGAAGTCTAGACCGAACTCATAGGATTTTACGTCAAATTTCCTTAAATCATACTCAATGTCCCATTTTTTCGCAAAGACTTCTTCACCTGATTTATTCACGACGATCATCGCAGCCGAATATATGACGTTTTCTTTGGCATGTTTCATACATATGTACTCCGTATCGAAAATTGCTTTGGCCATTGTTCCGAAATGAAAGGTAGTTTCTATTGATTTTTTTGTCTCGCTAACTTTCTCAAGATTGGTTATAGTCATAGTACACTACAGGTTGAGGTCCAAATAACTTTTCACCGGCATTTCCTCAATACATCGGGTACTTATTCATTCGACCATAATTCGAGTCATCTAGGCTCCATATTAACCAATAACGAACTATTACTTTGAGTGAGGAGAAAAAAAGGTAACTTCAGGTCGTCGAAGTTGAACTACTTTTTCACCGCTGTCACCTTGCACCTGGCGATTTGTGTGTTCAAACATAATTCGATTCCCTAAAGCTCTGTAATCTAGTTTAACGACTTTGCGGTCGTATTTTTACGAACTTAACAAAGGTTTGAGATCGTATAGACTTTAAAGAAACTACCTTCTCCTTTCAATAAACAAACAATTTATTTAGAGTTCGTGACATTTGCTCTACTTCATAGTTTTATAAATGTTTATACACTACTGGTTTACCAATATAACTCACTGTTTTTCTTTGTTAACGATAATAATCGATTATCATAGCCATAACACTTCAGGTAATATCAGAGGGTTCTTTTATTATTCGTTTCAACGAGATTATTTATATATACAATTTCTTCCACTAATATTAGGTTTTAATTTCAATATGGGTGAATCGTCCGGCAGCGCCGCCCTTGAGATTGGGGATGTAAGCATATCGAGAAGTTGATAATCTTCCCATGATGAAACATTTGAGCTGAGAAACTTGAGTTCGAATTTTATATTATCTTCTCCGCCTTCAGGTGAGTTTAGGTACATTAAATACACTAATAATTGGTTTGGGAGGTGAAGGCCCTCCAAAGTGGCAGTTATGTCATTCTTCCGCATATTCTGTTGAATGACTTTCCGGCACAACCGCGATAAGGACAATTGGTCATTTATTATTTTTACTACGGAGAAACTTAAGTTTATTTGTGATTGGCAACAGCATAGTTGCTCACACATGAGTACGTCTAAACCAGGGAACATTTTTCTTCCAAAGTTTTCGTCCTCTTGCAAGAATTTCAGGGTTATTTTCTTTATGTCTTTATAAGTTACCCCTCTTGGGGTAACTTGAAAAGTGGCGTATCCCCTTGACTGATTTATTGGGTTAAGATACGTATTATTTATACAGTTGGCGTATAAGACCTTAAGGAAGCTTTCACCTTTTAACATGTGTCCTTGGTCTATTAGTATGGAGAAAAATTTTATGGGCCAAATTGTAGTTATATTGTTATCGTCTTGGTCGTACAAATAGTGTCGGCGATATATTAAGACAAAGAGCTTTCCTTAGTTTTCGAAATCTGTTGAATTAAAATTCGGAAGGCTAGATTGGCACTTAGTCTAGTGTGCTCTAGTGTTTTTGTCATTGCTTGTGCACTAAAGTTATAAAGCACTAAAATTGCCGTTAATCTTAGGATCATTCTTGGTTCCAACATTGTCTTTTGATTTCAGAAGATTATATAGTTTTGGGCAGTCGAGATTTTCTACTGCTCTGACAAGTTCCATTTCTTTTAATGCATTATCAACAATTTCCCATTCTCTTAATGAAACATTAATGTTGTTTACACTATCTCTTTTCTTAAGACTCCGTGAGGTTAGATTCTTTAGTTTACGACTATTCAATTGTTGATGGCTTGGGTATTTTATCATGGTTATTTTTTTTTCTTTACTTTATTCTACTAGATTTCAGGCTAATATAAGCAACGTACCATATGGTTGCTTCTTTCGGCATTTCCCTTAACCATTGCTTTAGGCTTATTTCTCATACCGTATCTGCAAATGTGCTTTTATATAAAATTTATCAGTAATTATAAAATAAATGATTACTTAATAGTAATATATTTTCCATTTAATTATGTTAAGTTATAATAGTTTAAGGTATAACAATGATTATATAATAGCTATGCGCTTTCAATCTTATAATGTTTACCGTAAGTTATAGTTGTCTACTTGGCTTTTTTTTTCATGTTATTTAATTTTCACTAGTGCTCTTGCATTATTTTTGGTACAAGTTGTTCTTCGCAGAGGAAATTACTGCTCCAAGAATAGATCCAAGGAGTAACAAGATGTCGGGACTGAAAGTAATTTCTGAAGATTAGTTCCAGAACCAGTCCTCCAGGACCTATTCCAGAACTAAGCTCCAAAAACTAATTCTAAAATCATCCACTCTCCGTACACAACTTCCTCATGTATGATGCTTTTTTTGCTCGTTTTCTTCACAGATTCTTTTGAGCTGTTACTTTTGTTATAGTAAATTTTCTAGTAGTAAAAGCAATGTAGGGTAATTCTTCCTGTTCTAGTTGTACTTTGTAAAAAATACTTCTCCAGGGCGTCTGCCCACAAGATAATCAACTGTGTGCCTACGCCCAGAATAAGTATTCTCCACGCATCGGATTTTTTTTGTCTATCTTCATACCTGACTCCCGTATGATCGTGTTGATTATATTACTACGCATCTTTCCCGAAATAATCAACAGTTAAAACACGGAGTCGGAGTATTCTCTACGTCTCGGAATGTGTCCACGTACCTGTAACACTTTTTGTCACAGTGATTCTTTATACAGGAAGAGGTATCGTAGGTTAATTTTTACGGATCACTTTCATAGGGGGATGAGTTGATTTTCTCACGAGGGTACCACGGACAACCAATCATGACGAATGGGAATAAAAGGTACCACACGTTACGACCGCTGACCAACGAAGTCCCATTTTGTGGGGTCATTTAATTTAACTATAATTTATAGCTCTTTTTATTCATCGTTCACTTCCTA
Organism: Artemia sp. Qi Xiang Cuo; assembly: GCF_049724085.1. Classification (NCBI taxonomy): domain Eukaryota; kingdom Metazoa; phylum Arthropoda; class Branchiopoda; order Anostraca; family Artemiidae; genus Artemia; species Artemia sp. Qi Xiang Cuo. Next base: position 72,044,460 of record NC_142805.1, on the reverse strand, counting down.
GTTGGATAGTAGCTTCTCTTAGGTAGCCTGAGACCAGTCGGGAGGCAGAGGGATAGTATAAACGACTTCCACCCGATTGCTCAAGGCCTCCATGACTGAGGGTCCGTTCATTTGTCAGTTATTTTCTTCATTATGTAGGCACGACTCCTATCTGTATGGCGGTTCTTCATATAGAGCCAGGGCCAAATGGGAACGGATACGGGATGATTGTATACCGCTTCTATTCCCCCGTGGCCACCGCCTCGCATGACTGAGGGTCCATTTGTTGAAGGAGTTTGACGGCTAGGCAGTTGTAGTACTTGTGGAGTGATTTCTTATCCGATTTCATCCAATGGCTAACGAAACGAATAATAACTTCAGTTTCGATCAGCCATTGAATAAAATCTCAACACAGAATTTTGACATATTAATGATCCAAGTTTCATCCAAAAGGATTTCTGCAAGAAGGAGTCTCTAGGTTCTACAGGGAGTTGCAAGATCCGATCAGACGTTACAAAAACAAGTCAGCAACAGAGTTTACAACGCCCGTATCTCCCTTATTTGGTAACTTGTGTAATTTTTTCTTTACAGAAGGTAAAAGTCGAGTAGCCGCATAGTGGGATAATATACACCATGCGCGTTCTTGGCACAAACCTCCTGTTCTTGGGGGTTTATCCGTTTTTACTATTGTGTATCGCTTGGATACTTGAATTATTCCTCCTATACCACTCTTAAGGTATTCTACGGGATTGTTTGCTGATTATTATTTTATTTTGCTTTTATGAATTAGATTTGCCATGTATACTGAGCTTTTATTAATTGCTGGTAGAGAAAAAAAAAATTTGTTGTCACCATCCGAAGCGTGTTATGTACTACTACTGATTTTTAGCTAAAAGTATCTTTTACATGGTTTAAGTGGGCTTTTGGGCTTATGTGGTTAAATAAAGGGTTGTATTATATTGTTCGTTAGCATATTTTAGTTAATGCGATATCTGTCGATCAGTTTAAGGGAAACTAAAGTTTTCTATTAACGTGGCATTCGATTTTATACTTGTTGAATCCTTACTTACAACAAAAATTCCTTCTTAAGTAACCTATAGTTAACGAAGTTTCTTTCTAAACAATCTTTTTAAAGTGTTCATGGTTTCAACAAATTTCATTAAGGCTCTTTTTTGAAAATATAGACTTATTCTTTAAGGCTTTCAAAATTAAGCTATTAAACTGTAATTCACTTTCATTTATCTTTATATCTCATTTAGCTTTAACTGGTGCGACTAACGTATCTATTCTTTTATTTTCCTTAGCTTTGTATATCCTTGATTAATGGGAGTTAAGTGAGTTGAAGTGTAATTCATTTACTTTTAAGGTATCAACTCATCCCTCTCCCGTGGCGGAGTTATCGCCACGTGGCAGAGGTACTTATTATCAATTGTGGTATTACCTAAAAGTTTCGTGGTTTGTCATAAGGCATATAAATTTAATTCTCTTGTATTTCCTAAATGAAAATTAAGGTATAATCACGCTTTTTAGTGAACTCATTGGCTGGTTGAAACTAGTTTAAACTAATTTAAACTAATTACCACACGATATAATTCTTTTGTTATAGATTCATTGTAAATATGATCGAAAAATATGGGAATCAAATCGAAACGCGTTGTCTAAAACTTGTTTGATTTAAGTTTTTTTTTTAAAGCAAAGTCATTACGTGCAAGGAATTGTCATAATTGACGGTGTTATTATATCGTAAAATAAAGTATTTTCAATCATAACCCTACTGGGTTGTTGTGGGGCACGTTATCCCTATTCTGGGGGCGAATAATTAGAAATCGGAGGATTGGCCCGGTTTTCGCCTCAAAATGCGCGAATAGTTGCGTTCAGTCGAGATGTTTTTGTAAACATTTATTACGTCCCACCATTCTTCTTTTGTGGCAGAGCTTGTGCCACATGGCGCAGGTATGATATTATCTAAAATTTTACAGGGATATATTTATGCCTTTGATGATTTTAAGAAGAATTTGTTTCGGTAGTTACAGTTTTGAACTAAAATTTTGTTCGTTACAACGAACCAAATTCACAACGTTACAAGAATTTGCTAAATTACAGAATTTGGTTCATTACTTACAATTTTTTGAACTTCCCATTTCCGGGTTTTTCATTGGTTTCTTTGTTTGGATATTTAGAGACTATTTGTTTGTCCTTCGTGTTCGCGTATAAATACTAGTTTTGTCTTCATCTAATTTAGTTCAAAACTTATTTATGCGTTAGTAATTACGTGGTGTTTTGAACTCAACTAGCCTATATTTTACAAATTGGGATTTCCATGGATAGCATGTTGACTAAGTTACGTTTCCTATTTATCGAAATAGGCTATTGCCTTCTTAAGTGCCATGTTGGACTTAAGTGCCTAATTGGAAGGTTGGTGCATTCGTTAATTGTTTTAACTTATTCTTACTTTTAGCATTGGTAAAACAGTAATACTCTTTTTTTGCCTCTTTTTGTTTATTTAAGCTTTTTTTTTAACAACGAGATATATATGATTTAAAATTATCTAATGGCATGTTTACATATATTTGTTATTATCGCTAAAATCCAAACAATATTAAAAGTTATTCAAACTTGCCTCCATATTTCGAGTTTAATTTGTATAGGTTCACTGAATCAATGGCACCTAAGTTATGAATATATTTACCGTATTTTAGGATTTCGTTAACTAGTCTTATGCTTTTCATTCCTCCATAGAGCCTTTCTCACTAGACAGCCCATCTTGCGTGTATAACCTACGATTGATTTCTAGACTGTAGGCAAAAATCACCAAAATAGCTTTAATCAAGGCAATTCCCAATTCAAGGCAAATCAAGGCAATTCTTAGTTTCTTTCATATTTGCAAAAGAAATGTTATTTTTTTGCAATGACTTGGGAATTAGGGCAAAACCGCAGTTATATTTCTACAAATACACTGGTGCAGTCCACCTTTAAAAGTTCCCTGTTAATGAAATGGTTCTGTTTTTTACGCTAATATTTAACGGACTTCTTTTTCAAGTTTATTATTTACTGTCTGAATGCCAAGGCAGAACAATATTATCTCTTCTTTTAGGAGATATCAGCCTAGTCCTATATATTGGTATCGTCTCAAACGCCTTACCTAATTGCTCTATCTGCGAAATACCTTTTTTTGTGATTTCAATTACTGGCCCTACAGGTTGGTGATTATTCAACCTGTCTTTCAAGTCCATCCCGCCGCGCGATTGACATGCGATGTCTATTACCGCCCATAACGCTTTAATGAGTTTAAGTTTGTTTGACATCGGGTGGTTTTCGTGAAATACGATGTATGGTTGATATTTTTGGAGTACAACAGAAAGTTATTTCGGTAATTGTGTATTATATATATATAGCATGCAATTGACATTTTAAATCTCAAAACTTGCAATCCAGGAGTTTTTGAAGGATTGCAGCCAAATGGTTTTATTTGAGGCTCGATTATTTCTTACTACGTTACGATTTTTTTTGCAAATTAGGTAACCACTTGGCCTATTTTACAATGGGAATGGCAATGGGAATTTTCTAGGCCAGTTTCAGCTAAAGTTATTGACATGATTGTTATTTTTTTTTACTATGCTTTCTTTACCTAGCGCGAAGGAAGTTTGCGTACAGCTGAACAATAATAGGAAGTTTAAATAATAGTTGGCGCTAGTCATATTATCCAGAATACAAACAGATTCTAGTTATAATCTTAATTCATGGTATACAATTATTCGTCATATGGTTACCTGACAAAAGTACATTTCCTATATTTTCTCATAAAAATTGAAAAGTTAATCAATGCGTCTTTTTATTTGAATTAATTTTATCTTAACTGAGACTTTTTGATGCAATATTTTGGAACATTGATAATATATCGAAAATAGTTATTGAAGTTGCTAGGCAGCGTGGAGTCGCTAGTCGTCAGATAAACTGTCCACGCTAAGTTTATCGAAATAATTCAAGGTAATTGACACACTTAACATGAAGATATTTTATTTAGCATTTAGCTAGGCCATGAAAAAAATTTTCTTTTTCATTTTTACAGGTCAAACTTTACGTGCCTAAACCGGCACTTTAGGTTTTACAATTTGATTTGGTGAAATTACTTCAGTGGCCTTTTTCAGTTGTCAGTTTCTGGATATGATTTGTTATTTACTTTCAGGGTTACTACTATTTTTGTTTTGCGCCAATTATCGAACGACATTCTTCTTTTAAGGACATATTGAGGCTACAGGGGCAGGGGAAACACTAAAAAAAAATGCATTTGTTAATTAGATCAGACTTAAATAATATTTTCGAAATTGAGAGGGAGGGGGATAAAAAATATACGATGGGTAATTTACCGGGGTAATTTCAACTTTATTGTCGTTTTTTTTCGGGTATTTAATGAACATTTTATTTAATTAACATTTACCATGTTAAGATGTTCATGTTACTTGTAGATATTTGTTCTTGTTGAATAGACTTTTCATCCAGGAATCAAGGTGTAACATTTTGAGCTACCTTTATTGTTTCATCTCCACTATTCTTATATATATATATATATATATATATATATATATATATATATATATATATATATATATATATATATATATATATATATATATATATATATATATATATATATATATATATATATATATATATATATATATATATATATATATATATATATATATATATATATATATATATATATATATATATATATATATATATATATATATATATATATATATATATATATATATATATATATATATATATATAAATATATATATATATATATATATATATATATATATATATATATATATATATATATATATATATATATATATATATATATACTTGCTATCTAATCTCCTTAATTTAACCGTAAAGGAGGAAATAAAGTTAGGGAACTACTATATTCTTCTAGCAGAAATATAGTTATCTAGTTTAATGAGATTCCGCTCGAATTATAAGTCTGTTCATCAAATCTTGTCGCTATGCGCTATATTCTATGAGGCGAAGTGGATGCGCTTATTTTGAACTTGTAAAAAAAAATTTTTTTTTTAATTTATCGATAAAAGAATATTTTACCTCCCCTTTTTCTTTGTGTTCAATTATTTCCATGATTGATATTCCTTAAACTTCCGTACCATCTGACGATAGTTGTGTATTGGGCGTTCCTTGTGATGCAGATACTTCTGGGGAACTTTGGGGAGATGTTACAACGGGCCTAACATTTGTTCTGGCATTGGGGTACTGGGTCCTCATAATTATGTTACTGTTCGTCGGAGGATTCTGTTGAATAGCTTTTACTTGGTGTTTGATGTATTGACACGGGGCCTGGTTTGGAATTTCAAAATACGCGGTTTGTGAATGCGTCGAACGTGGCCCCTCGTTGTTAGCAAGAATACTTCCAAAATGGGTGTTGTGGGGTAGATTAATTTCAACCGTAAAATACGTTGCTACCATCATCTCTAGGTTTGAGCAAAATTCTTTTTGTCTGTGTAATTCTCTGGCAATTTCGACTCGGTTTTCTTTCAGTTGCTTCTCTAGATTGTCTTGTTGGAGCTTAATTGTTTCTTTTTGAGCTTTTAAGTTGTCGTATGTATGTCGTAATCCTAAAATCTTTACTCGTTCAGGAGCTAAGTGTTCTTGCATGGATATTGTTGCGGATAGCACAGTATTTTTTCTATACTCTTGCATGTTTTTGCCAATTTCTTGCATTTTATCGTACAAAACTTGTAATTTGATGCCCTTGTCGGGACAATATCCCTTAACAAGCGTGGCGTCGCTCATTGATTCCATTTCACTATGGATTTTTGCGATCTTCTCTTTAATTTCCCTAAATTTGGCTTCAAGTGATTTATCCATTTGTTTGTTTACTAGGACTTCGCTTAATTTTTTGTTCATTTCTTCTTGAGATACCTTAATTTCTCTAAGGGACTTAAGCGTATCCTCCATCATATTTTCGATTCTCAGTCTCTCTGTTGTTAATTGTGCTGAAGCGTTTAGATATTTAGATCGTACTTGTAATGACTGGTCCATATTTGTTCTGTCTGTAATGGGATGGCACTAGGTGTTTTATTTTGTCTTTTGGAGGATGGGTTGTACAATTTTCGTTCTTCTTCTATCTTCAAAGATTTTTTATCGAACCGGGATTCAATTCATCTGGAAAAGTTAACTATTAAATTATTTTGATTTTTTGAGTTTAGCTATCGTTGAAGTGTTTTATTCATATATTTTGGTTTAAGTTTTTTTTTTCAAGTTTCTAGTTTAGATTTTGCGTTACCATATGGGTTTTTTTTGGGTTAGAGATCAGGTACCCCAATACCTGATTTCTAGACGTATTTCCATTTGTCTGGTTTTCTACTTATTCTTCCCGATTTCAAGGTAACTTCCTGTTCGCCTTCTTGTGTTTTATTCTTTTTTGATTTTCCCATAGAGATCAGATCAAATTTCTTATACTCTTTTAGTAGGAATTTTTTACCTTTTAATTTTGCGGCTTTCGCATGGGCCGCGGCAGAAGCCGGTTTTTGTTTTGGTGCATCCTGGGGTCAATCAGGATCTGATTCATCGTCGGACTCATTAGAGCTAGTCTCTGAAGATTCATTATTTGGGCTTTCTGGGGTGGTCCTTTGAGATTTTGGAGTATCGCCTGCCCTTGCTTCATATATTTCGTCTCCTTTTGAGGTAGAGGGCTTATTTTCCATGTCCTCGCGTTGAAATCCTGTTTTGGGGGAGTTAAAAGATTCTTCGGAACTCTGGGAGGAGTCAAATATTTTTGGAGGATGTCTCCATTGCTTGAATGCCATGTCTTCCGGGGGGTGGGGTATATTTCGTAGCATGGTCTGTTTCCAGGAGTGTGGTTCCTTGGGTTTTACTTTGGATACCGTTATGTGGTGGTATTGTCCTAGATTTTCATCTTCAGGATGTTCCTGGGTCCAGGGCAAGGTGCTTTGCCTTGTTTTTATCGGATAATTTATCATGTCCATGGCTTCTCTTAAACTTTTTGTATTTCCTGTATTTGTATGCTTGGGTGGAGTTTTCCTTATTGTTGCACCCGGGGTTTCCATAGCTCTGTTTAATTCATCCTGTAATGACAGGGGTCTTTCTATCGGGGTTGCTGGGGATACCATGTCATCGGGAAATCTTTTGGGGGGACATGGGGTTGAAATTCTGTCGGGGAAAAATTGGGTTTTTGGGACAACGTATAATCTAATTCTTCCGAACCTTCTGAAGATGAACTATTTGGGCTCTTTGATGTTCTTATTGGTACAGGTATTAAGGATTTTCTTTTAGGGATTACCAGGTTTTTCATGGCCAAAAATTCTTCGAAATCTTCCTCTTTGCTATGGTTTTCAAAGTAGTTTTGTTTGAAATTGAAGGGCTTTAATTTGGATAGCCTCGACTTAGGAAATTCGTTTTCCGCGCTTGATGAATCTGAAGATGAGGGTTTGGGTGCCCACCTAACTGGGTTCTTGGCTCCTTTTATACGGCTAACATGTGCCTTGTATGTTCTCCTGTTTTCTGGATCTACCATTTTAAAAGTAAAATCATTGTCGTATTTTTTATTACTCTGTAGGGTTCCAAATATTTATTGGAAAATTTTTTGCCTTCTAGCTTTGCCTCCTTTTTTAGATACACACATTCTCCCACTTTAAAAGTTATATTTCCTTTGATTTTTGACTCGTTTCTCAACTCTTGGTTCATCTTACATTTTTCTAACTCTTGTCTAACCATTTTATAGGTTTTTCTCATCCTATTTATAAAATCCTGCTTATAGTCCTCTGTATTGTTGTAGTATTGTCTTGATTCTATTATTTCTTGATAAGGTATTTTAAAATCGCGTCCGAACAAAAGAAAAAATGGACTTTCCTTAGTCGCTTCGGAATATGCGGTATTAATTACATTGGTTAAGTAAGGTAGATATAGATCCCAATCGTTTCGATTGTCCTTTGTATAAATACTCAAGACATTGGAGAATATTTTGTGCCTATTTTCAATTTTTCCATTAGCTTGGGGATGGTAGGGAGAGGTTAATAATTTTTCGATTTTAAGGAAACTCATTAAATCTCTTGTTACTTTAGAAACGAAATTAGTTCCGTTATCACTAAGAACCTGGTGAGGAACACCAAATTTTAAAAATATTTTTGCTAACGCTTTGCTGGTGGCATATGCGCCTTAATTTTTCAATGCTTTGGCAAAAGTGAAGCCGGTAAAATGGTTTATTACTGAGAAAACGCAAGTATCACCTCTATTAGAAACAAGTAATCCTCCACTAGTACCATATAGATCAAAGAAACCAATATCGAAAGGAAACCTTTCTACTGGCACCCTTCCCATGGGGGGATTAGGATACGTTTGGGGATTTTTCCTTAAATTACACGCTTCACATATATTTATAAAATCCTTAAGTTTTGTTAATGCCGACGGAACATAAAAGTATTGTTTTATCTTGTGAAATGTTTTGGTTATTCCTAATTGTCCGCCTATCTCCGAATGGAAGTACTCAAAGGCAGGTGTTATTAAGCTTTGAGGTAGTACTGGGACTATTAGTGTTTGATTTCTATTTGTTTCGCCTCTTACTATCCTGCAAAGGATTTCTTCGTCCAAGTCATAATAAAAATTGTCTATTTCCCGTCTTAGGGCTTTGAACTTATCGGGGAGACTATTAGAATTCACATTATAATCGATGAGAGTCGAACACATTTCATCCTTAACTTGGTTTCTTTTAATATTAGCTATCGATAAGGGGCTATGATTGACTTTGTCTGCTTCTACCTGAGCTTTAGGTTTACTCTTCTTATATTTTCGTTTACTGGCAGGAATGGCATTTATTTGTTTAGTTTCATTGTCTGACGGGTTATTCTCAGGGAATCTACTCAAGCAGTCGCAAGGGGCATTTTGTTTATCGGTCACATGTTCAAATTTGTAATCCAGATCTTGGATTTTCATTATCCATCTCGCTAAAATTACGGTTGGGTTTTTGAATGTGCTTAGGTACTGTAAGCTTTAATGGTCCGAGCGCAGTTTAAATTTTCGTCCTACTAAATAATGTCTCAATTTATCTAAATGATAAATTATAGATAGTAACTCCAATTGCGTTGCCGAATAACTACTTTCGCCTTTGGTTGGAGTTCTGCTTGAATAGCATATGACTTTCTCTATATACCGAGGGGGTTCTTGCAGGGGTTCGGGGTGGTTTTTCACGGGGATTAACGCTAATATTGGTTCGGAAGTAAGAGCTTTCTTAACAGTGTCTAAGGAAGTTTGAGCTTCCTGCGACCAGGTAATATTTTGGGAAGTCCCTTTAGTTAGATCTGTTAGGGGTTTTGCGATTTGGGCGTAGTTGCGTATGAATTTTCTAAAATAACTGGTTAAACCAATAATATATCTTAGTTGTTTCATAGTTTTTGGCGGCTTGAGGTTTTCTACACATTTTATCTTCTCAGGGTCCGGTGATATTTGACCTTGGGTCACTATCATTCCTAAGAATTTTATTTCGGATTGAAATAGATTTACTTTTTCAGGTCTACATTTTAGATTACCCTCTCTGAATTTTTCAAAAACTTTGACTAATGTATTTATATGATCTTCTGGTGTTTCTCCCACACAAATTACATCATCCACAAAATGGATAATATTTTCTATACCTCGTAATAAATGTAACAGAGGTCTACATAATGCACTTGAACTAGTTTTGAGTCCAAAGGGTACTCTCAAATATTCATTAGAACCACATTCCGTCGTTGAAAAGGCCGTTTTATAAACGTCATTATCTGCTATCTTAACTTGATGATAACCTTGCGTGAGGTCAAGAGATGTAAAAATTTAATTTTTGGTTGAAATGGAATCTAGGATTTCATCAATTCGGGGCAGGGGAAATTTGTCACTAACTACCTATTTATTCAAGGTTCTATAGTCTACTATAAGTCTAAAGTCCTTGTTCTTTTATGGTACGAGTGTAACAAGGGCTGAATACGGGCTTATACTTGGCCGTATAATGTTGTTTCTTTCTAATTCGCGGATTTTATATTTTAACCAACCTTTATAGGGATAAGGGATGCTATAGGGCTGTTTAGCTACAGGCAACCCTTTAGTTTGGATAGTATGTTCATAGAAAGGTATCAATCCAATATCTTCCTCGCATGTAGAAAATATATCTCTAAAATTCCAAAGCAATTCACATAATTTTTCTTTTAATTGTGTATCTTTGATATGATCTAATTTAAATTTTTCCAAAAATTGGGGTTTTGTTAGGGGGTACCTATTCTTTGGGTTGCTAACACCGATGCTATTAACTAAGCTTTCCTTGGAGTTTTTCCATTTGTTTAACTCGTGTTTAGAAATAACTTATATTTCAACGAGGCATGTTCCTTTTTTTAATGTAATCATATCGTTTTCATGTGTGTTAGTCAACCAACTAAAACCTTCTCCTTTCTCATATGAAACGATTTGTTCTTCACAAAACAGATTTTCTGGGATTTCTTTACACGTGGATGCAAACCAAATTTCGGAATTGTCGTTTACAGGGGTGACCATTTGAGAAATTTGAACTCTTTGCATCGTTTTTGGGGGATTTTTGTTTTACGTACCTTGAATCCATAATATTTTTCTTCCGAGCTATTTTCTATTAAATGAAGATTGGCGCTTGGTTGCGTCAAGTTTTCCGCTTTGGGGTTGATTGTAAGGGTGATTCCAAGTCCTGTCCCCTTACAATAGTACTTAGATTTATTATTTCATTCCATAATTCAGCTATTTTCTTTATTTCTGTTTGTCTATACTCCTGCATTTTTCCTATTTTTGCTTTTATTGACTCGATCCATTTGCTGCTTGATTTTCTCCCACAAGACGAGAGATAGGGAACAAAAAACTTTATTCTATTCACTATTACTTCCCCTCTCTCTACGCGTTGGAGATTAGAATCGTATGGATACACGAGTCTGTTATTTGCTATATCTAATAAAACTTTATTAGATTTTAGAAAATTAGCGCCAATTATAGCCTCATATGGGAAATTGTTGCAGATTATGAAGTTTGTAGGAAAGATTCTATTATCTTTTGTCACATCTAAACGTATGGAGCCTATAGCTTCCAGCCTATGACCTGTGACGCTTGTTAAACTGGGAATAATGAAGTTTTTCCGTCGCTTAATATATACTGGTAGTCTATTAAATACATTCGAATTTATTATGTTAACTGATACACCGGAGTCTATTAACGCTTTAAAACTAATAATTGCAACACCAAAATTATTTAATATAGGTAATATGTCATTATTATCACTTAAGGAAGGTACAGTTACTGGAAGGGACCTATAAAAACACTGGCCTCCAGGGTCCTGGTTAATTTTCTTGGGGGCCTGATTCATTTTCCTCTACATTAATTTGATAGGTTGGTGTTTGATATTGGGGTTCGGCGGGAACTTCACTAGTAAGCTGATTGCCATTTGATTGTCTTGGTTGCTGATGATTATTACATATGAGACAAAATTGCATTTGGCAAGGTATTTAAATGTAATATTCATTCAGTACAAAATGGCTTAACTAATCTTATTTATTTATCTATTTTTTTTCAAAAAAGGATAAAGACATAGTTAAGAAAATTTACAATTTTCTAATTTGTTTTAAAATTGTAATATTATTTACAACAAGAAAAAAAGATTGTTTTTGATGACAGGAATAGTGTTACCAATCGTAAATTCAAAACTTGAATCGCTTGAATTAACATTTAAGATGTTCTGCTTTCAACACCCAATCTGCCTAAATAATCATAAAAGGGCAAACAATGTCCACGCATAAGAAGGACATAAACCCAATGTGCATTTATTTGATAAGTGGGTGTTTGACATTGGGGCTTGGTGGGAATTGAACTGGGTTCACTACAAGTTGGAGGCCCCATTGGATTGCCATATGAGTGTCTTGATTGCCATGTATTATTGCGTGGGTTAAAATTTCTTGTGCTGACGGCTCGCGGCAGTTGAGCGTTTTGTATTGATGAAAAATTTCTTTCGTTTCCCGAAAAATTTCTTTCATTTCCCGTCGGGAAAAAAATATCCTCTGTTATCGCTCGTATTCCTGTTAAATCTAGTCGAATACACTGTCCGTGAATGATATTGGTACGTGTTTTGTCGCGTATTTGGGTTGGGGAACCGATAATTATTTTGTCGGTTGAGGGAAGAATTTGAATAGGGTTGGGGGGTTGGATATTGATAAGGATTTGCGTATTCAAATCCTTGTTGGTGTGGGTTGCGGAACGATGGGAGACGTGGGGTGTTATTTCTTTAACCTCCTGACACATTGGCTTTTAAGTTTGTTCTCCCGAACAAACGGTTATTAAAACTAGGGGTTGCTGGCGTATAGTTTTTTGTACGGCATTCCCTGGCGATATGTCCTTGTTTATTACATGCATAGCATATAATTGGGGGGTTTTTCACGTAGTTTGTCGTGTTTGTGGGTACAAAACGCACCATTTTTTGCCTGGTAGGGGTTGGAGATCTATTTTGGTTTGGTCTGGGTGAATTGTCTCTCGAAAAGAATCCTGGGGAAGTTCCTCGTGATCATCCTGGATTTGAATTTTCTACATTGTTTATTCTTGACTTATTGTGGTTTGCCTCAATCGAGTCAGTTTCGATCAATTCACTCTACTTCTTGGACTGCCAGTTCTAATGCTTGAATATTTTTAGATATTAACATTCGGTATAGTTTGGGGCTAAAACCTTGCATGAAAGCATTTAGTACGATTTTATTATATAAAGGACCAGATTCTTTTCCGTATTTAGCTTCAATAGATACCATTACTCTGTGCAGATATTCCCTAACATTTTGGGTTTCGTCGAAACATACGGTTCCGTGCTTTAGTTTGAGTGTTGAACTAGTTTCCACAAATCTTTGTTGGAAAGCTTTTAGCAGTTTTTCTATTGAGTTTACTGGAAGATTGTTATCTTCCCCTATTGTATTTTCTATTTGTTTCAAGAATTCTAGTGCTTGTCCCTTAAGTCTCATTAACAACATGCCTACTAATGATGTTAAGTCCGTTTGAGTTACCTCTACGAATTGGTTCAATTGGATAATAAATTCATCTACATCTGAGTCAACGTTATATGATGGGAGGGATTTTGAAATTTCCACTGTTTTGGCAATGAGTTTCTTCTTTAATAATTGCTCGTTTTGATCTAACGACATTTTGGTTGTTTTTTTTTTCTTCAAAATAAATTAAAATTCGGCACTGGTTTTGATTTTTTTTATATAACTTAAATTTGGCACGTCTAAATTATATTTTTGTTATTATTTTAAGGGGACTTAGTCTTAATAAAATATTGCACTTAAAGCCTGCACAAGATATAGCACTTTCAAAGCACGCAGAAAATATGGCACTTTAAGGCATGCACAAAATATCACACTTTTCCTATGCGTAATATTTCTCAACAATTTTTTTTTTAATGTTGTCCTTGTGTTTTTGCTCCTTTAAACAGGCCGCGCCAATTGTAATTGGGGGGGGGGTTGAGTTAATCATATGGCGAGCTTTCAAGGAAGGGGAAGTTTTCGATAAAAGGGTTTTTTTCTTCTGCTTCAAGTTATTTCTTTGTACATGAATTCCTCATTTAATTACTTCTATGGATAATTTTCAGTTGAACTCTTGGTTGATGGTTCGCGAATGGCATACCTAAGTAAAGGTGGAACTATATGTGTAGGGAGCTTAGATTAACTGTATAAATAGGGAGCTCGCATTAACGACCATATTGAGTCGAAATCAGATTGAATGGATACAGTTTTCCTTGGTAGCGAGTGGAGCCACAAGGACGAGGTATCTCGAGAAATACTAGCATAAAGAGAATAAAATAAGAAGATGATGTGTTTATTTACTCACAGAACTGTAACAGAGCTTCGGTATATCAAAACTCTCGCAGTAAATCGCACTAGGTTAAAACTGCTCACTGGTTCAATACTATTGTCTATTTAATTCACATAGGATAAAAGGTTGAAAGTGATTCTACAATAAACTGTCCCGAATCTCAAGTAAAACTCTCATAAGAATCATACAAGATTGACATAAGACTGGAAAAAGACTCCAAAAATAGACTCTAAATAGACTGACTCCAAATTGATAAGTTCGAAAATACTATACTCTGAGATTTTAGCCGAAGGTTACATACGGGCGTTACTGAAGAGCGCATTATATTGATCCTACTGGTTCAATTTTTTTGTCTTCTATTACTGTTGGGCAGTGCTGTCCCAATCAGCTACTCGATTTTAATTAACTTTTGATAGGATTTATGACTCTTTAAAACTTCACTTTGGAATTCTTCCTAGCATGATACAATTTTTTACTTGATACATAGTTTAACATTGTATTTCATTGTATCTAATTTATACAATTTTTGACACATTTTATGCAAATTTCAAACCTAAGATTTATAGTTACAATTGTAACACAATGTTTCGCTACTTTTTAAATTTGACAATTAATTGTTACTTAAATTGTTTGGGTTTATATTCTGGGCATTTTTACTTGGAAAATTTTTGGGGTATTGGAAATTGATTCCATTACATATTACTCACGGTAGGCCCTACATATTACCCTTCCCATTATTTAATGACGTCCCGTCATTAGGATTTGCTTTCCCTTGGGTTTTTGAAATATTCGCGATTTATTTACTATTTGTCCTACATGATTTTAATTGACATTGTATTATTTTATACTTTTATTTAAGCTTAATCAGGAGTGCTTAAAAATTTTCTCTATTACTTTTTTTTATTTTATTATATATCCTTTTCTAATGTTCCTCCACCGGACTAAGATTATCTATGGTTACAGCCTAGCTACTATATTAAGATTTTTTTTCTACATCTAACACTCATAGCTTCTACACTTTCAACCTTTTAAATATTATCATGGGAAATGTTTTATGTGGTTGGGGCTATACTGCTACTATTTTAAGGTATTTATAATGTAATAATAATCATATTAATTGAAATGTGTAAGTTCTTATCTAATGCTATTTATGGGATTATTATACTTTCTATCTACGGTAAATTAATGGAGTAATACTGCAATACTACACATAACTCTATCTAAGCAATTAGTAATGTATATATATGAATGATTTAAAGTATAAATACTATGTCACCACTTTCACTGGTAAATTTCAAAACACTTCCATTAGGTATGTTCGTTATGTAATAGTTAAGATAAGATATCGAAATTGTTAATTTATCCAAACTATTAAAATGTAGCATATGCACATTCACACCTATTTCTCCACCTTACGTATTCACTCCTTCTGTTGTAAATTATGTTTCTTCATTATTTTCGTCTTATGCAAAAAAAAAAAATTAAAACACTTACAATATAATTTCTTCACAGAATAGTTCGAGCATGGTTATGTTCATCTGGGACGAAACGCTTTCTCTAATTGTCAAACGGGAAATGATACTTCCAGGTAAAGGTGTGTGGAATTTTGATATTAGAGTTCTTTCTTACCTGTTATCTTTGGGTAGTTTAGTATCGTTAAGGGATTGAACACTGGGATCGCGCCGGTAATAGATGGGTTGACTCTCTTCTTAGCATTTCATTCTTGGGCTATTTTGAAGCACACAGAGAATGTATTTTTCGTATAAAGAATGGGTCGATAATGGGATTTAGAATGGGTCGACATCAAACTTTAGTGACACCTTCAACGTATCGTCTTTAACTTGTGGGGGGAGTATATTTTCACTGAAAGGTTGGTCACTGGGGTTACTTTTTGTTTCTGTAATTCAGTGGTTGGTTTCCAGGTACATTTTTCAGAAATTATCTCGTAACATTTATGGGATAACAGAGATAGGAACTTTCGCATTTGATAGAGGTGATAGGATGAATTACGAGGAATGGTTGAAAGGGATTCAACGCGTGAATATGCGACACGTAAATAATTTGGGTTCATCAAATATCATAACTATATAGTTATATAGTGCTTTGGTCCATAAGGATTATCAAGGGTGATATTTATGTACTTATATCTTGTACTGGTCGATAGGGTTCTTAAGATTTATGTGTTTATATAGTTCGATAATGCACTGGCTACTGAGATTCATTAGATAGTGTTACGTGATACATAATATGGTTTGTGATCGAGGAACAGCGATCAAAAAGCTAAGCGTAAAGGTTTTCGTCCTAGCTTCGTTGCCTGTAATTTATGGCGAGTACTCTTCGTTGGTTGAGGGATGATGAAAATAGATGCTACTAGGTTGTATCTGCACTGGACTACGTATTGTAATGAATGATTTCCGATAGGTTATTCCAATTTCTGTAATAAAAATAACGAGGCAGAATGAGACGTTCTTAAGTTTGGAATTTATCTGGTAACACATCATCATTTACAAAATAATAAGTGCTAAACACATTTTGTCCTTTTCTTGATTTCTTTTTATATTTTCTAAAGACAAGGGACAATAGTTGTCCTTATTTTCTTTTACCGTGTCGTTGAGTTTGTTTTTCTTAAATTTATATTTACTCTTAGTATTGATAGCGTTGATTTCGTTCTCCTCGGCTTCCGACCGCGTTCTCGGTTTTTTGGTTTCAGAAGTTTAAAACTTGTTGCTTTTCATCTCCGTTGGAGTATTTTCTGGGAATCAACTCAAGAAATCACAAGCTGTATTTTGTTTGCCTTTTAAATATTCAAATTCATAATCTAGATTTAGGATTTTCATAATACATCTAGCTAGAATTCCCGTGGACTTTTTAAAAGTGCGCAAGTACTGCAGGCTTCTGTAATAAAATAAGAAAAAAAACTAAATAAGGCACAAATTTGGCACTTATTTGAGTTTCTATGATGCACAGGAGGCATAGGAGGCACAACTTTGAGAAGATTGAATTTTGTTCAGTGACGATTTCATAATTGTCTTAAAAACGTTCTTGAAATTTACTTGGTCAGACTTTCTTACTCCGTATGCACACCATTTGACGAAGTGTTCACAGTTGTGTGACACAATGTTGTATTCCTTAAACTCTTTAGCAGCTGGAGATGAATTGTTCCTGGCTGCTGCCAATGCTAGCAGTGCAGTTGAAATGCGGTCTCTTCTGATCAGTCCTTTTATTTGACAATTATTTATTCTCCAGTGAGTGCTGTCTTTGATCTACTTATCTAAGTGGCCAAGAGAGGCAGGCCTTTCGTCAGAAAATGTGCATGATTGCCCTTCCTTGAAGCATTTGTGTTCGGGCTTATAATCTTTTCCTGGTAAGTGTGACACTGCATGTTGGTTTTCTGCCTAGTTGGTTCTTGCTTTTTATTTCTTTGTGGCACTGGCGAATTATACCTTGAAAAGAAATTTAGAGAAACTTGACCTTCAAGGGAGGCTGGTCTTGTGGTTGATTTGCCTAGGCTATGTATTTTTGTTTTAATGTGGTTTTCCACATTGGTGTCAATTTCGATCATTCGGCCCACCTCCTGAACTGCAAGATCCAGCGCTTGAATATTTTTGGATATTACTATTCCATATAATTATGGGGGAAGACTTTGCAAAAAGGTGTGTAGTATGATTTTTTCATAGAATTCTCCTGAATCTTTTCCGAATTTTGCTTCTACTGAAATCCGTATATTGTGTAATTATTCTCTCACGTTCTGTGTATGGTCAAAGCATACCGTTCCGTGTTTTAATTTATTTGCTGAACTAGTTTCAATAAATCTATCTTTGAATGCCGTTAACAATTTGTCTAATGTATTTATTGGCAAGTTAGTAGCATAACTAGTTTGTATGTTTTCCTCCAAGTTTTCCGTCCGCGCCACTTGTACCGGGGGATTTTTGTGTGGATGTCGGCCACTTGTGCCATTAAGGAATAGGAATATTTACTAGCGATGTAACTTGCAAAGAAAAATATAAAGCAAAACTAAGGCCAATAGCTCCTACTTCTAAGATAATTTGTGCAATCACTTTGTAAGTTTCAGATCGATTATCAACAAAACACAGATCGATCATTTGTGGTACAAAGCATTTTAAAACCCCAGTGAAGCACCCATTAAAAGCCCTCCCAAGACAAAAGAGGAATTGGTAATGAGAAAAAAAAAGATAAGGCATTCCCACCCACCCCAAAAATAAAATACGTCATAACGGCATTTCTTTTAAATTTGGGCTTAATAGCCATTGCTATACAATGAGTAAAAGTGTACATACATAAAGAAATGGAGAATATAATTTCTTCACTTTCTATATCTACCTGGTGAATTTTGCAGTATTGAATTTTTTGAAATGGAGATTAAGCCGTGGCTTACACAATAAAAAATACACATCCACCATAAGGAAAAAATTACATAAGGACGTCTGTTTTTTGGTGAATTGGTCATTTTATCAGTGACTTGATCAGCTCCCACAGAGTAATTATATCAAAAGCACAAAATATGAAATAGAACTAGAAACAAGTCGTAAGTGCACTAGAGGCCTCAAAAATCCAGTTCAAGATTGAGGTAACCAACTTAGTATGGGAATTGTTTTTCTTTTATCACGATCATCCTCTTTACAGTACTCCTGGTACGTGATTCACTAACGACATCATTTTTAAATCAATTTAAGAATAGATGCTGATAGTGCATAAACTGAAATTCCGAATTTCTAAAATCTCTAGTAGGTAAACTTTACAACAGTATATGCTTCTTGAATTTAGTAAGCAGTATGAATCTAGACTCCTCTGTTTTGAATTCTTCAATGGAGTCACAGACAGTTGAAGAGATCAGTATAAGATCACTAGCTGACAATATATTGATGATTTTAACAGTTATACAGTCTAATTTGACATTATTACATGACCTGAGATCTTCTGTAAAGCCATAGAATCTAGGCTTTATTGGCACAAGTAATATTCCATATGTACCACTAAATACCATAAATATTCCATATGTACCACTCACGGTACATATTTTTTTCTTCACAAATACGTAAATTTTATTTTAAGTAAAAAAATAAGAAAAAAACGCTAAATGAGGCACAAATTTGGCACTTATTTGAGTTTCTATGATGCACAGGAGGCATAGGAGGCACAAGTTTGAGAAGATTGAATTTTGTACAGCGACGATTTCATAATTGTCTTAAAAACGTTCTTGAAATTTACTTGGTCAGATTTTCTTACTCTGTATGCACACCATTTGACGAAGTGTTCACAGTTGTGTGACACAATGTTGTATTCCTTAAACTCTTTAGCAGCGAGAGATGAATTA
This sequence comes from Artemia sp. Qi Xiang Cuo, assembly GCF_049724085.1. Lineage (NCBI taxonomy): Eukaryota > Metazoa > Arthropoda > Branchiopoda > Anostraca > Artemiidae > Artemia > Artemia sp. Qi Xiang Cuo. The sequence goes on along the minus strand of NC_142805.1, from coordinate 72,025,271 downwards.
TTCCCAGCTGCTGCCAATGCTAGCAGTGCAGTTGAAATGCGGTCTCTTCTGATCAATCCTTTTATTTGACAATTATTTATTCTCCAGCGAGTGCTGTCTTTGATCTACTTATCTAAGTGGCCAAGAGAGGCAGGCCTTTCGTCAGAAAATGTGCATGATTGCCCTTCCTTGAAGCATTTGTGTTCGGGCTTATGATCTTTTCCTCGTAAGTTTGACACTGCTTGCTCAATTTCCCCTTTCCTCTCCTCTCCATTTCCTCAATTTCCTCTCATTTCCAATTTCCTCTCCATTTTCCTCTGTGTGCTTAAACGGGCCAATGTATATGGCCCAGTGGTAAAATAAAAAACCACCATCTGTATAGTGTTGAAATTGTAAGACGTCTCCAGATTGGATTTTAGGCAAATCTTCGTAACCCTCAGCATGAGGGAACCACATCGATACGATATGCACCGGAGGTTGAATTCTTGTGGGACAACTTGGTGGTATTTCTGGTGCCTCAGGAATGGATCCTTCCTCGGGATTGTTGCTGTTATATGCATCGACAATGTCACTTTATATCTGGTTGGCAGAAGACTCCTTTTGGGTATTCCGTAAGGAACATTTTCTAGGGGACGAGCTCCTTCTGAAAAAATTTCCAGATATCCATTGATTAGAAAACACTCTCAAACTTGTTGAACACTCAGGCTGCATCTTTTCATCAGACTTAAAATCCTACCGACCTCGCCACTTGTGCCGGGTGAATTTTGTGTGGATGTGTGTAAAAATACAGAAACATCCAGAAATGAACAACTAGCTACGACTGTGCCAACACAAAATAAAGAAAAAAAGTTAGGATTCAACTTTACTCCTTATCAATATTGCAAAAAAAAGTTTTAGACAATATAGTACAGTATCATAAAGCACAAGGTGAAGAAATGAGGCAAGTAACCTCCAAACGTTCTTTCATGGAAAGCTCTGCATGTTTTCCATATGTACTTTCAATATTTGTCAATATTGATAATATGTGTCCCATAAGTTTTACCCCCATATGTACCGAGGGAATTTTGTTTGGATGTCGGCCCTGTACCACTTATGACCGTGCCATTTGTGCCATTAAGTATTTAGGGTGTCACTTGTACCATTAAGGTTTTATGCTGTATTATTAAGGATCGCGCCAACTGTGCCGTTATGGAATTTCTCCCATTGTACCGCTTAGGTTTTACCTTAAGCCGCTAAGTTGATATAGATTTGTGCAGCTAAAGGCTGCACCATTTGTAAAGGGGGAAGGGGATGAGTATGACTGAGGGGTATAAAAATGACCGCGCCACTCTCTTTGAGAGAAAATAAAATACGTAACTATTGTAGGATAAAAGTTCTCCAACCGTCAATCCAGGAGTGTAACCACGCTTCCTTGGGTCGTCTCCGTATGGATTACCTCTAGTGTTAATTAGAAATCAGATTCCTTAGGAACGTTTCTAATGGAGGCCTATGAGCCTCTCTATTACTTTTCTTATTTTATTATATATCCTTTTCTAATGTTCCTCCACCGGTCTAAGATTATCTATGGTTACAGCCTAGCTACTATACTAAGATTTTGTTTTCTACATCTAACACTCATAGCTTCTACACTTTCAACCTTTTAAATATTATCATGGGAAATGTTTTATGTGGTTGTGGCTATACTGCTACTATTTTAAGGTATTTATAATGTAATAATAATCATATTAATTTAAATGTGTAAGTTCTTATCTAATGCTATTTATGGGATTATTATACTTTCTATCTACGGTAAATTAATGGAGCAATACTGCAATACTACACATAACCCTATCTAAGCAATTAGCAATGTATTTATATGAATGATTTAAAGTATAAATACTATGTCACCAGTTTCACTGGTAAATTTCAAAACACTTCCATTAGTTATGTTCGTTATGTAATAGTAAAGATAAGATATCGAAATTGTTAATTTATCAAAACTAATAAAATGTGGCATATGCAAATTCACACCTACTTCACCACCTTACGTGTTTCTTAGTGTACTCACTCCTTCTGTGTTAAATTTTGGTCCTTCACTATTTTCGTCTTGTGCAAAAAAAAATTAACAAACACTTACAATATAGTTTCTTCACAGAATAGTTTGAGCATGGTTATTTTCATCTGGGACGAAACGCTTTCTCTAATTGTCAAACGGGAAATGATACTTCCAGGTAAAGGTGGGTGGAATTTTGATATTAGAGTTCTTTCTCACCTGCTATCTTTGGGTAGTTTATTATCGCTAAGGGGTTGAACACTGGAATCGCTCCGGTAGTAGATGGGTTGACTCTCTTCTTAGCATTTCACTCTTGGGCTATTTTTAAGCACATACAGAATGTATTTTTCGTATAAATTTGTTCGTTCGTTCACTTAGGGATCATAGTTCTCTTCTAAAATTGTTCGTGCATGGCTTGTATCTATTAGCTTTTGCGGTGATTTCTGGTTTGATCTGCTTATCTAAGTGGCCAAGAGAGGCAGGCCTTTCGTCAGAAAATGTGCATGATTGCCCTTCCTTGAAGCATTTGTGTTCGGGCTTATAATCTTTTCCTGGTAAGTGTGACACTGCATGTTGGTTTTCTGCCTAGTTGGTTCTTGCGTTTTATTTCTTTGTGGCACTGGGGAATTATCCCTTGAAAAGAAATTTGGAGAAGCCTGACTTTCAAGGGAGGCTAGTCTTGCGGTCTATTCGCCTAGGCTATTTGTTTGTTTTACTGTGGTTTGCCACAATGGTGTCAATTTCGATCATTCGTCCCACCTCCTGAACTGCAAGATCCAGCGTTTGAATATTTTTGGATATTACCATTCTATATAATTTTGGGGGAAGCCCTTGCAAAAAGGCGGGTAGCATGATTTTTTCATAGAAGTCTCCTGAATCTTTTCCGAATTTTGCTTCTACTGAAATTCGTATATTGTGTAAATATTCTTTCACGTTCTGTGTATGGTCAAAGATTACCGTTCCGTGTTTCAATTTATTTGTTGAACTAGTTTCAATAAATCTATCTTTGAATGCCGTTAACAATATGTCTAATGTATTTATTGGCAAATTGTCATCATATCTTACAGCATTTTCAATTTGCTTTAGGAAGGTTAAGGCTTGCCCTCTTAGTCTTAGGAGGAGCATACCAACTAATGTTTCTTGCTCTGTTTTTGTTAATTCTACAAAATGGCCCAATTGGATATTGAATTTGTCGACATCTGTTTGTCCATCATATTGCGGAATAGATTTTGTTATTTCAATATTTTTCGCGACCAACTTTTGTGCAATTAATAGTCCGCTTAATTGTTCTGACATTTTTTGCCTTTGAAATATTTAAATCAACACACAATACTATTTCACTTAATCTATTTGGAAGAGACTGCTATCTCCTATGAGATAGCTACTATTATTCTTTTCATAATACTCGGACTGCTGGGCTATAGAACGAGGAATATTTCTCAATTAATTAACAATTGTGCTGATAAAACCAGCATTGCCATATGAGGTAAATTTTGCACACTACGCATCCTGACGCTATTGTACCAGAGACTGCTGCCACCATACCAATTATGTGTCGTGGTAATTTAAGCATCTAGAAAAAAAATCACTAAGTTAAAAGAAGAAGGAATAAACAGTAAGTTTGATGAATTTCACAGGTATTATGTATTAATTGTGCAACAAAATATTCATAACTTTAAAAGTAACATACGTTTGTCGGTTTATTGAATCGTAAATGAGCTAGCGATTGGTAGTAACAGTAGCAGAAGTAGTAACAGAGTAGTAGGGTTTCCTAAGGGTTTCTAAAAGGGTTTCCTATTATAGCTTAGCGGTTATAGGCCTATACACCTTTTCTTATACGTCTGTATCTATCCAATGATTTAAATATAGATTAAGAAGTTAGTAGCATAACTAGTTTGCATGTTTTCCTCCAAGTTTTCCGACCGCGCCACTTGTACCGGGGGAAGTTTGTGTGGATATCGGCCACTTGTGCCATTAAGGAATAGGAATATTTACTAGCGATGTAACTTGCAAAGAAAAATATAGAGCAAAACTAAGGGCAATAGCTCCTACTTCTAAGATAATTTGTGCAATCACTTTGTAAGTTTCAGATCGATTATCATCAAAACACAGATCGATCATTTGTGGTGCAAAGCCTTTTAAAACCCCAGTGAAGCACCCATTAAAAGCACTCCCAAGACAAAAGAGGAATTGGTAATGAGAAAAAAAAGGAATTCGCACACCCCCCAAGAATCAAATACGTCGTAACGGCATTTTCTTTCACATTTGGGCTTAATTGCCATTACTATACAATGAGTAAAAGTGTACATACATAAGGAAATGGAGAATACAAGTTCTCCACTTTCTATCTTTGCCTGGTGAATTTTGCAGTATTGAATTTATTTAAATAGAGATTAAGCAGTGGCTTACACAATAAACAATACATATCCACCATAAGGAAAAAATTAAATAAGAACGTCTGTTTTTTGGTGAATTTGTAATTTTATCAGTGACTTGATCAGCTCCCACAGAGTAATTATATCAAAAGCACAAAATATGAAATAGAACTAGAAACAAGTTGTAAGTGCACTAGAGGCCTCAAAAATCAAGTTCAAGAGTGAGGTAACCAACTTAGTATGGTAAAAAATTTTTCTTTTCTCACGATCATGCTCTTAACAGTACTCCTGGTACGTGATTCACTAACAACATCATTTTTAAATCAATTTAAGAATAGATGGCGATAGTGCATAAACTGAAATTCCGAATTTCCAAAATCTCTAGTCGGTAAACTTTACAACTATATATGCTTCTTGAATTTAGTAAGCAGTATGAATCTAGACTCCTCTGTTTTGAATTCTTCAATGGAGTCACAGAAAGTTGAAGAGGTCAGTATAAGATCACTAGCTGACAATATATTGATGATTTTAACAGTTGTACAGTCTAATTTGACATTATTACATGACCTGAGATCTTTTGTAAAGCCATAGAAGCTAGGCTTTTTTGGCACAAGCACTATTCCATATGTACCACTAAATACCATAAATATTCCATATGTACCACTCACGGTACATATTTATTTTTCTTCACAATTACATAAATTTTATTTTCAGTAAAAAAATAAGAAAAAAACTAAATGAGGCACAAATTTGGCACTTATTTGAGTTTCTATGATGCACAGGAGGCATAGGAGGCACAACTTTGAGAAGATTGAACTTTGTACAGCGACGATTTCATAATTGTCTTAAAAACGTTCTTGAAATTTACTTGGTCAGATTTTCTTACTCTGTATGCACACCATTTGACGAAGTGTTCACAGTTGTGTAACACAATGCTGTATTCCTTAAACTGGGCCAATTCCTTAAACGGTCCAATGTATATGGCCCAGTGGTAAAATAAAAAACCACCATCTGTATAGTGTTGAAATTGTAAGACGTCTCCAGATTGGATTTTAGGCAAATCTTCGTAACCCTCAGCATGAGGGAACCACATCGAGACGTTATGCACCGGAGGTTGAATTCTTTTGGGACAACTTGGTGGTATTTCTGGTGCCTTGGGAATGGATCCTTCCTCGGGATTGTTGCTGTTATATGCATCGACAATGTCACTTTCTATCTGGTTGGCAGAAGACTCCTTTTGGGTATTCCGTAAGGAAGATTTTCTAGGGGACGAGCTCCTTCTGAAGACATTTCCAGATATCCATTGATTAGAAAACACTCTCAAACTTGTTGAACACTTAGGCTGCTTCTTTTAATCAGACTTAAAATACTACCGACCGCGCCACTTGAACCGGGTGAATTTTGTGTGGATGTTTGTAAAAATACAGAAACATTCAGAAATGAACAACTAGCTACGACCGTGCAAACACAAAATAAAGAAAAAAAGTTAGGATTCAACTTTCCTCATTATCAATATTGCAAAATAAAGTTTTTGACAATATAATACAGTATCATAAAGCACAAGGTGAAGAAATAAGGCAAGTACCCACCAAACATTCTTTCATGGAAAGCTCTGCATGTTTTCCATATGTACTTTCAATATGTGTCCCATAAGTTTTACCCCATATGTACCGGGGGAATTTTGTGTGGATGTTGGCCCTGTGCCACTTATGACCGTGCCATTTGTGCCATTAAGTATTTAGGGTGTCACTTGTACCATTAAGGTTTTATGCTGTATTATTAAGGATCGCGCAAACTGTGCCGTTATGGAATTGCTCCAATTCTACCGCTTAGGTTTTACCTTTCGCCTCTAAGTTAATATAAATTTGTGCAGCTAAAGGCTGCACCATTTGAAAAGGGGGAATGGGATGAGTATGACTGAGGGGTAGAAAAATGACCGCGCCCCGCCTTGTGAGAGAAAATAAAATACGTAACTATAGTAGGTTAGAAGTTCTCCAACAATCAATCCAGGAGTGCAACCACGCTTCCTTGGGTCGTCTCCTTATGGATTACATCTAGTGTTAATTAGAAATCAGATTCCTTAGGAACGTTTCCAATGGAGGCATATGAGCTAGTTATCTACTTTGCGGTGAGATTCAGGCATATAAATAAAACAACACAAATGGAAAAGTAATGGGTTTATTGAAACTTACGCTCTCATGTATACAGCAACATATATAAGTAATACAATCAGAATGATCACTTCAGAGTGTATCGCCGAATGGTAGAAACATGATTTCTTTCATAAAAATGCTCATAATAATGATGCGAAAAACACTTTTCATCACTATATATCTTAAGTCCTGATTCTGTGCCGTGAGAGCTATTTTACGATTGGCCCAACTCCCGTTGAGGGCCCGCTACTTTGTCATTATGTTTACAAACTAAAATCATTATGCTAACTGACCGTCCAATAATTTATTTTAAATATTTTGATGAATAGACATTCCTATTCTTATGATAACTTAAAACTTCCTGTGAACTTTTTATCTCATGATTTTGAATTGCCAAGTATTTTCGCGAAATTCAAAACCGTCTTCCTTGATTAGTGCTGTAATTCGACCGGTAGCTTTTTCACACTTCACATTTGTAAAACAAAACGTCTAGGATGCTGCGAGGCATTTATATCGGAAGTATCCTTTGAAGGAAACAATTTTATTTTTTATATTTTAAATATATCACATATTACTCACGGTACATTTTTTTTTACGGTACATATTACCCTTCCCATTATTTAATGACGTCCCGTCATTAGGATTTGCTTGCCCTTGGGTTTTTGAAATATTTGTGATTTATTTATTATTTGTCCAACTTAATTTTAATGTACATTCTATTATTTTATAATTTTATTTAAGCTTAATCAGGAGTGCTTTAAAATTTTCTCTATTACGTTTCTTATTTTATTATATATCCTTTTCTAATGTCCCTCCACCGGACTAAGATTATCTATGGTTACAGCCTAGCTCCTATATTAAGATTTTTTTTCTACATCTAACACTCATAGCTTCTACACTTTCAGCCTTTTAAATATTATCATGGGAAATGTTTTATGTGATTGGGGCTATACTGCTACTATTTTAAGGTATTTATAATGTAATAATAATCATATTAATTTAAATGTGTAAGTTCTTATCTAATGCTATTTATGGGATTATTATACTTTTTATCTATGGTAAATAAATGGAGGAATACTGCAATACTACACATAACTCTATCTAAGCAATTAGTAATGTATATATATGAATGATTTAAAATATAAATGCTATGTCACAACTTTCACTGGTAAATTTCAAAATACTTCCATTAGGTATGTTCGTTTTGTAATAGTAAAGATAAGATATCGAAATTGTTAATTTATCCAAACTATTAAAATGTGGCATATGCTCATTTACACCTACTTCTCCACCTTACGTGTCTCCTAGTGTACTCACTCCTTTTTTTGTAAATTATGGTCCTTCATTATTTTCGTCTTATGCAAAAAAATTAAAACACTTACAATATAGTTTCTTCACAGAATAGTTCGAGCATGGTTATTTTCATCTGGGACGAAACGCTTTCTCTAATTGTCAAACGGGAAATGATACTTCCAGGTAAAGGTGTGTGGAATTTTGATATTAGAGTTCTTTCTCACCTGCTATCTTTGGGTAGTTTAGTATCGTTAAGGGTTTGAACACTGGGCTTGTGCCGGTAATAGATGGGTTGACTCTCTTCTTAGCATTTCATTCTTGGGCTATTTTGAAGCACATAGAGAATGTATTTTTCGTATAAAGAATGGGTCGATAATGGGATTTAGAATGGGTTGACATCAAACTTTAGTGACTCCTTCAACGTATCGTCTTTAACTTGTGGGGGGAGTATATTTTCACTGAAAGGTTAGTCACTGGGGTTACTTTTGGTTTCTGTAATTCAGTAGTTGGTTTCCAGGTACATTTTTCAGAAATTATCTCGTAACATTTATGGGATAACAGAGATAGGAACTTTCGCATTTGATAGAGGTTTTAGGATGGATTACGAGAAATGGTTGAAAGGGATTCAACGCGTGAATCTGCGACACGTAAATAATTTGGGTTTATCAAATATCATAACTATATAGTTATATGGTGCTTGGGTCCATAAGGATTATCAAGGGTGATATTTATGTACTTATATCTTGTACTGGTCGATAGGGTTCTTAAGATTGATGTGTTTATATAGTTCGATAATGCACTGGATACTGAGATCTATTAGATAGTGTTACGTGATACATAATATGGTTTGTGATCGAGGAACAGCGATCAAAAGTTAAGCGTAAAGGTTTTCGTCCTAGCTTCGTTGCCTGTAATTTATGGTGAGTACTCTTCGTTGGTTGAGGGATGAGGAAAATAGATGCTACTAGGTTGTATCTGCACTGGACTACGTATTGTAATGAATGATTTCCGATAGGTTATTCCAATTCCTGTAATAAAAATAACGAGGCAGAATGAGACGTTCTTTAAAAGTTTGGAATTTATTTGGTAAAACATCAATTAATAAGTGCTAAACACATTTCGTCCATTTCTTGATTTCTTTTTATATTTTCTAAGGACAAGGGATAATACTTATCCTTATTTTTTTTTACTGTGTCTTTGACTTTGTTTCTCTTATATTTACTCTTAGTATTTATAGCGTTAATTTTATTCTGCTCGGCTTCCAACGGCGTCCTCGATTTTTCGGTTTCAGAAAATAAAAATTTGTTGCTTTTCATCTCCGACGGAGTATTTACTGGGAATCAACTCAAGAAATCACAAGCTGCATTTTGTTTACCTTTTAAATATTCAAATTCATAATCTAGATTTTGGATTTTCATAATCCATCTAGCTAGAATTCCCGTGGACTTTTTAAAAGTGTGCAAGTATTGCAGGCTTCAATAAAAAAAATAAGAAAAAAACTAAATTAGGCACAAATTTGGCACTTATTTGAGTTTCTATGATGCACAGGAGGCATAGGAGGCACAACTTTGAGAAAATTGAATTTTGTACAGCGACGATTTCATAATTGTCTTAAAAACGTTCTTGAAATTTACTTGGTCAGATTTTCTTACTCCATATGCACACCATTTGACGAAGTGTTCACAGTTGTGAGACACAATGTTGTATTCCTTAAACTCTTTGGCAGCTGGAGATGAATTATTCCTGGCTACTGCCAATGCTAGCAGTGCAGTTGAAATGCGGTCTCTTCTGATCAATCCTTTTATTTGACAATTATTTATTCTCCATCGAGTGATATCTTTGATCTGCTTATCTAAGTGGCCAAGAGAGGCTGGCCTTTCGTCAGAAAATGTGCATGATTGCCCTTCCTTGAAGCATTTGTGTTCGGGCTTACAATCTTTTCCTGGTAAGTCTGACACTGCATGCTCAAAATAATGTCTTCTCCATTATCCCCTGCGTGCTTAAACGGGCCAATTTATATGGCCCAGTGGTAAAATAAAAAGCCACCATCTGTATAGCATTGAAATTGTAAGACATCTCCATATAGGATTTTAGCCAAATCTTCGTAACCCTCAGCATGAGGGAACCGCATCGAGACGTTATGCACCGGAGGTTGAATTCTTTTGGGACGACTTGGTGGTATTTTTGGTGCCTCGGGAATGGATTCTTCCTCGTGATTGTTGCTGTTGTATGCATCGACAATGTCACTTTAGATCTGGTTGGCTGAAGATTCCTTTAGGGTATTCCGTAAGGAAGATTTTCTAGGGGACGAGCTCCTTCTGAAAAATTTCCAGATATCCATTCATTAGAAAACACTCTCAAACTTGTTGAACACTTAGGCTGCTTCTTTTCATCAGACTTAAAATCCTACAGACCGCGCCACTTGTACCGGGGGAATTTTGTGTGGATGTGTGTAAAAATACAGAAACATCCAGAAATGAACAACTAGCTACGACCGTGCCAACACAAAATAAAGAAAAAAGTTAGAATTCAACTTTCCTCATTATCAATATTGCAAAAAAAGTTTTAGACAATATTGAGTAAAGTGATTGTGGGGGTTGGACTGACTGGGCAGGCGTAAGTACATGGGGCGGAGGATTGTTTCGAGGGATGGATTCCTGAGGTATACTGCGATGTATCGGGTATGCAGGAGGATAAGACTGAAAGTCGAATGGAACACGAACTAGGGGAGGGGGGGGGTCGTGAATACTTTCGGCGTCGCCCCAAAAAACGTTAGGTTACCTTGTTACCTTGACTGGTAACAGCTGGGACTGCCCAAGTTTGTGCACTTGTTTTTTGTTTGCAGCTCGATTTATTTCGTAAAAAGGAAGGGGGGACATAAATATGCAGGCCATCACACCCAAAACAACGCCCACTTGATGCTAACATACATAAAGGACCGTGGTCAAAATTACACTTTGTTTTAATACACTTGCCAGTGAGGTAAAAAAGACAATAACGAGCACTTCTTTTGGTTGCACTTGTTATATAAAAATTGAGAACAAAGTCTTGGACTAGCTTCATTTTGTTTTTTGAAGTTACGGGTAATATATCCATGATTATAGGGGCACTTTTGACCTAACTTACAATTTCCTTGCTTAAAAAAATTGCAATTTTTTATAACACTATTATCAGGAATACTTTTTTCCTGCAGCTTGCTTGGAGCACAATCATGTCCAAAATGACTTTTATCACCTAATTTGCAAATACCTGCCAAAATTATATTAGCACATTTGCGATTATTTGCAGAGAAGTCCTTATTATTAGTCAGAATCACTTCAGTACTTTCAAAACAAATTCGGGCATCTCTGATTGAGTTCTCAAGGTCAGGATTATAATTAGGTTGAATAGAGGTGATATTGGGGTCAGGTACAATTTCTGAACTCGTAGTGACTAAAGTTGATGAACTTAATCCTCTGCTTCCTTCATTAATATTCATTGAGCTTGGAGACAATGCTAAAGTTGATGAACTTAATCCTCTGCTTCCTTCATTAATATTCACTGAGCTTGGGGACAATGCACTGTTTTGATGATGATAATCTAAGGTGCTATTTACCTTGTTTGTATTGGAATAATTTGTAAGTTGACTTCTTGAATTATTTTCATAATTTGACAAAAAATCTCTAATTAGCATTAACACGTCCGTTAGCTTTTCTTTTAAAGTCAAAATTTCTGTAAAATCTTCTTGTGATGAGGGTGATGTCGTGACACTGTCCGTTTGAATATATTTATCCATGCTGCAGTCAGTGGTTTGGCATGATACATGCGTTGGACCTTCGGGAAGGACTTCAAGAACTTGGCACTGGGGTGGGGCAAGTAAAATTGTAGGACCAACTGAACTAGCCTCCTGGGACTTGTTTGATTTTTATGTTGAAACAGAAAACTGACTGTGTGGAGGGTCAGTATAAGGAGTAGGACTGCTTAGGTCACTTAGGATGCTAAGAATTCTTTTTCTTTCAACTGGGGTACGAGGCGTTCGAGGGAAGCCAGAACGGGGTACAGGAAGACCCGGAGAAGAAGTAAGGTTTACCTTGGATTTAGTGGAGCAGTCAAGGCACATCCAGGAGTTACTCCAATTAGTAATGTCTATCCTGGCACACTTTTTGGTCCCTGCGTGGAACCAAGAGTCACAATTTGCACATTTGATTGAGTTAGAAGTAACTCGTAGTCTGCATTCTGGACAGTATTGTTTTGGTTTTGCCATTTGGACAAAGGTGACAATCACTGTAGCTTTGAACTTAGAGAGGTGTTGACAGGTTGAACTGTCAACAAGTGTTCAACAGGTTGAACTGTTCAACAGGTTGAACTGTGGTCTTTCGCAAGACCACAAACCTTCATAGGTTTTTTCTCTAGCACGAAAATGTTTGATTTTTTTATTTGTGATTGTTAAATATACAAATTTGAACTTGAACTACGAATTTTTTAACAGTTTCCACTGGACTCTTTTATAAGCCGGAATCGCTTCCTATTGCATATTCATTATTCATGACTTACCATTTTTGCGGTTCTCTCTAAATTCGGATATTCTGTTTCATCGTCGATAATAGGCGGGGGTGGTGACTTCAGGATGAAAAAACCGTCGCGATAAGTTAACTACTGGTTAAAGTATGCTTGAAAAAATATGATCCTATTTTTTGATCTTTTTCTTAATCTTTAAAAAAGAGTGGAATCATCTGTTTAACGTAGGCTTGAAAAAATATGATCCTATTTTGTGATCTTTTGCTTAATCTTGAAAAAAGAGTGGAATCATAAAAAAAGGGATTAGCCAGGATTATTATTTTGATTTACCGCCCATGAAAAGGGGGAAGGGGATGAGTATGACTGAGGGGTAAAAAAATGACCGCGCCACTCCCTGTGAGAGAAAATAAAATACGTAACTATAGTAGGTTAGAAATTCTTCAACCATCAATCCAGGAGTGCAACCGTGCTTCCTCGGGTCTTCTCCTTATGGATTACCTCTAGTGTTAATTGGAAATCAGATTCCTTAGAAACGTTTCCAATGGAGGTATATGAGCTAGTTATCTACTTTGCGGTGAGATACAGGCATATAAATAAAACAACACAAATAGAAAAGTAATGGGTTTATTGAAACTTACGAGTGATCACTTCAGAGTGTATCGCCGAATGGTAGCGAATGGTAGTAATAGGAGTAAATATTAAACAAATACACTAATTTTATTACACATATATTGTTTTTAACAAAACGACATTATTATCATGTTGGTTTCAAATATATAGAATTTCCATTGGGAACCCTAAAACATAGGAATTTCTTCTAAGTTATTATAGAATAACGACGATATAAGAGATTAATTCCTTTAACTTTAAGTAAGTCCTCTTATTATGCTCCTTAGTATACGCTATTACACCTACTTTATTTTAATTTCCTTCAACACTTATTTAATTCTACATTAGATTTAAAATAACCATTTAAACATAAGTTACGCTGCATTATTTAGTTTGAGGTCTCAGTTTACAACATATTCTTTTCTATTTTGGACCATATTGAGGTTTTTATTTCCTCGCTTTCTATATTGGGAATAGTGTACGACAGGTTGATTGCCTTAAAATTGATTATTTTAGCACTTATTATATTTGTGCTCTTGGTTATTAACGACGTTTGAACACTTGTCTCTTTAGTTACAAGTCGACATCCTTGTTTTATTGTTATCGTACTCACATCTTGTAATAGCAATTCGGTCCTGTAACTTGGATAGATTCTATCTGTATTATTATAACAAGACAAAGTTCCAACAGTTTATTTTGAAACAGAAAATAACCGGATCATTTCTAAGGTGTATGAATATTTATCGTTTAGTACTTCCTATCAAGGCTTTGCATGAATCAGGTATTTCTTCCTGTTGTGTGTCTTTTAAAAATATATCTAAACATACAAGATCCAGATTTGACGTGATAAATAGGTAACGTAAGCTGGCATACTAGGTTTTTGAATGATACACACTCTTTTAAGTCTCGTGGATTAGCTAGGGCATATTTTCTTCTATCTTGGTCAACAAGTAAATACTCTGCTTCAGGTGTCATAATCATAAAGGAATTTGTCTTCTTTATATTAGCTGGGAAGGTAGAAATTTTGTACAAGTCGTATATGGATTGTTGGTTTATCAAAGGAATCGTTACTACTGCGAATATTCGTTCATTTATTTCCGTAATGTGGACTTTTAATTTGGTATATTAAAGAAATAAATTTGATACTTCTGGCTCTATGTGTAAATGTAAACCAAACGTTAGGTGTATTTTTATTTCATCTAAAACACTTTTTAGGTTAGAAGGGTCTACCAGGTCGGATGACAAGGTTCCTCCCGTGAGGGCAAATATTGCGAATTCGAACTTACTAACGTCCGTTGCTAGGTTTAGTGATGACATTGTTATTATATCGAGTGATACCATGGTAAGGCTCGCGTCTGTCATCACACGATCCACTTCGTTCCTTAAATAATTCATTACGTTTACAGTTTTTGAGATTTTATTAGATATCATTTCAACTTTATCTCTCTGGTAATTTGCTATACTGGCTTGTATTCTCTGGACGTGTAACGTTACGTTCATGGTATTATTCAACTTTTTTACATTTTCCCTCAGGATGTTTAAGTCTTCTTCAGTTGTCAAACCAAAAAAGAGGGAGGCGAGTTCTCCAATGATGGGAATTAGGCTTGTAGACCTTCAGTATTTACTTTTTCAGAACAACGCTTAAAAAATTATCGTTTTACTTTGTTTCAATGTTTCGATTTCCGTGTTAAATCATTCAAATAAGACTTCTTATCTTTGTCTGTATAATAACAAGATGGCTTGATGAGTCGACACTCTCTAGGCATTTTTCTCGTTTAGATCAGGTCATGATTCGATAATTTCTTTTGTCGGCTTGTCAGCCATGGCTATTCTAGCACAAGTACGTTTACCGTCTATTGTCCAACATTTCTTGTGTACGTAATTGTCTTCTTCCTCTTTTTTATGATTATTTTTCTTTTCTTCCGGCTTAAGCCCTTGTACTTTTATCGTTTTTATTTCGGTATGCCTTACCGGGATTCTTGCCTTCGCGTTTATAAGGAATTTGCCAATAGGATGGGTGTGCGTAAACATGGCCCCTGTTGACCAAGTCCATTTTTTAAATGTGATGGGTTTTAGATGAGTTAATATAATTAAATTTCAAGGTGATTCTTAGCTAAGTGCGATCAATTCTGGCACTGTGTTTGCGGCGGTTTCCAATATTGAAGATTTTATCTCTTTGGTTGGGTTCTCATACGTAGGTGTGGTTGTTGTGGTATCTTTTTCATTTCCTTCTGTTGGATTTGCATATTCATGATCTTGTTGGGTACTTGAGAACTTGTTTCTTGATATGTTTAATTCCTTGAGATTGGTATTTTGTTTCTTGCTACTTTCTTTCCTTAGTTTGGATAATGTCCGTTCCGTGACGTTGTTCTCAGCATGATTCTGCCCTAATTCTTTGAGAAAAGTCCATAGGCTCGGTAGTTTATTTAGCTTTGCGTAATTTCTATCATAAGGTTTTCCTTTCCTTGTAGTAAGTAATTTAGGATTTTCTATGGATTTCATTGCAGTAAAGTCTCTCGACAAGTATTCAATATTATTCGCTGATCTTTTCCTTCTGTCTTCCTTGGTGCTCGTTCCGAGTGCCATGTCAATTTCTGCCAATTTCTTATCAAAGTCGTCTATTACGAATTTTGATTTTAGTGTGGGGATAACTGGAATTGGAAATTCTTTATTATCTTTGTTAAGCACTATTTTACTGGTTCGTAACTCTTTATCCGACCTTAGGAATTGAAATATTGATTCTTTGAGTTTATTTGTGTTTTTCTCTAGTCTTGTTACTTGTTGAAACAAGGTTTCGAAGGGTTTGGGGTCCAATTTCATAATAATTTTCCATGCATTATGGCTAGCTAGCAATGAATTTTCATGCTTGAATATTACTCCATGCCTTACAATATCTTGGGTGGCTGCGCGGAGGTAACTTATTAAATACGTATGAGTTTATGATATTAACTGTTACACCAGAGTCAATTAGTGTCTTAAAGTGAACATTTGCCACACAAAAATCATTAAATATTAACTTATTATTACTATCATTAAAGGACGGTACTACTATTGGGTTGGACCTATAAGATTTTCTGGTCCCCTTCTGGGTCCAATTTATTCTTCTGAGGGGGGTGACACGTTTCCCTGCGGATTTATTTCATACGTCGGTGTCTGCAATAGAGACTCATATTTGCCCTAGGAATCTCTAACCAAATGATTTATATTTATTTGCTTATTTCGCCATTTTTTATTATGGTCCTTTGTTTTTCTTCCGACACTACCGGGTGCTGGTGTCGACTATAAATGCCGTCGGCTTAAAAAATTTGCATTTCCTATCGGTAAATTTTTGAAATTTCTATATATTATTCTTGCACTATATTGGCTTTGACGAGTCTTTTGGTTTTCGAATCGATAATTATTTTATCTATTGGGGGGAGGGCTATGCAAATTCTGTTGTTATGCATTGCGAGGTGCTGGTGGTCGCACTCTTTCCTACCTATAACTTTGTACGCCAATGTCGTTAAAATTTTTTCTCCTAATCAAGTGATAGCAATAGTTTTGCGTATTACCGACGGCATTCCTTGGTACCGTTATGTCTCTAATCCTAAAGTGACACTCTCTCGCGATATGCCCAGGTCGATTACACTTATAACATCTTACAATTGTGGAACTGTTTCCATAATTGATTGGTTTAATGGGCTGAAAACGTGCTGTTTTCTGCCTAGTTGGTTCTTGCTTTTTATTTCTTTGTGGCACTGGGGAATTATCTTTTGAAAAGAAATTTGGGGAAGCCTGACCTTCAAGGGAGGCTAGTCTTGCGGTTGATTTGCCTTGGCTATTTATGTTTGTTTTACTGTGGTTTGCCACATTGGTGTCAATTTTGATCATTCGTCCCGCCTCCTGAACAGCAAGATCCAGCGTTTGAATTTTTTTGGATATTACCATTCCATATAATTATGGGGGAAGCCTTTGCAAAAAGGCGGGTAGTATGATTTTTTCATAGAATTCTTCTGAATCTTCTCCGAATTTTGCTTCTACTAAAATTTGTATATTATGTAAATATTCTCTCACGTTCTGTGTATGGTCAAAGCTTACCGTTCCGTGTTTAATTTATTTGTTGAACTAGTTTTGATAAATCTATCTTTGAATGCCGTTAACAATTTGTCTAATGTATTTATTGGCAAGTTAGTATCATAACTAGTTTGCATGTTTTCCTCCAAGTTTTCCGTCCGCGCCACTTGTACCGGGGGATTTTTGTGTTGATGTCGGCCACTTGTGCCATTAAGGAATAGGAATTTTTACTAGCGATGTAACTTGCAAAGAAAAATATAAAGCAAAACTAAGGCCAATAGCTCCTACTTCTAAGATAATTTGTGCAATCACTTTGTAAGTTTCAGATCGATTATCAACAAAACTCAGATCGATCATTTGTGGTACAAAGCATTTTAAAACCCCAGTGAAGCACCCATTAATACGTCGTAACGGCATTTCTTTCAAATTTGGGCTTAATAGCCATTGCTATACAATGAGTAAAAGTTTACATACATAAAGAAATGGAGAATACAAGTTCTCCACTTTCTATATTTGCCTGGTGAATTTTGCAGTATTGAATTTTTTTAAATAGAGATTAAGCCGTGGCTTACACAATAAACAATACACATCCACCATAAGGAAAAAATTACATAAGGACGTCCGATTTTTGGTGAATTGGTCATTTTATCAGTGACTTGATCAGCTCCCACAGAGTAATTATATCAAAAGCACAAAATATGAAATAGAACTAGAAACAAGTCGTAAGTGCACTAGAGGCCTCAAAAATCAAGTTCAAGAGTGAGGTAACCAACTTAGTATGGTGAAAATTTTTTCTTTTCTCACGATCGTCCTCTTTACAGTACTCCTGGTACGTGATTCACTAATAACATCATTTTTAAATCAATTTAAGAATAGAAGCCGATAGTGCATAAACTGAAATTCAGAATTTCTAAAATCTCTAGTCGGTAAACTTTACAACTGTATATGCTTCTTGAATTTAGTAAGCAGTATGAATCTAGACTCCTCTGTTTTGAATTCTTCAATGGAGTCACAAACAGTTGAAGAGATCAGTATAAGATCACTAGCTGACAATATATTGATGATTTTAACAGTTGTACAGTCTAATTTGACATTATTACATGACCTGAGATCTTCTGTAAAGCCATAGAAGCTAGGCTTTATTGGCACAAGTAATATTCCATATGTACCACGAAATACCATAAATATTCCATATGTACCACTCACGGTACATATTTTTTTTTCTTCACTAATTCATAAATTTTATTTTAAGTAAAAAAATAAGAAAAAAACGCTAAATGAGGCACAAATTTGGCACTTATTTGAGTTTCTTTGATGCACAGGAGGCATAGGAGGCACAACTTTGAGAAGATTGAATTTTGTACAGCGACGATTTCATAATTGTCTTAAAAACGTTCTTGAAATTTACTTGGTTAGATTTTCTTACTCTGTGTGCACACCATTTGACGAAGTGTTCACAGTTGTGTGACACAATGTTGTATTCCTTAAACTCTTTAGCAGCGAGAGATGAATTATTCCTGGCTGCTGCCAATGCTAGCAATGCAGTTGAAATAAGGTCTCTTCTGATCAATCCTTTTATTTGACAATTATTTATTGTCCAGCGAGTGCTTTCTTTGATCTGCTTATCTAAGTGGCCAAGAGAGGCAGGTCTTTCGTTAGAAAATGTGCATGATTGCCCTTCCTTGAAGCATTTGCGATCGGGCTTATAATCTTTTCCTGGTAAGTGTGACACTGCATGCTCAATTTCCCCTTTCCTCTCCTCTCCATTTCCTCAATTTCCTCTCATTTCCAATTTCCTCTCCATTTACAAAGCAGTCCTAGCATCCTTACTTCAGCGAAGTTCAACCAGGACTCTTTTTTATAGAAAATAGTTTTTATAATAAAAACAATAACAAAAAAGGAACAACAATCATGGGCTTCACCGCTTCACTGGAATTACACTGCTTTGTAAAGCGGCAATAGGGGCTGCTGGTTCCTGAACCTTCTTTGAAATTGAACCAACACTGTACCCATTATTAGACCAAGAACAATTAGCAAACCCAAAATTTTGACGAAAAACACCAGAACTACTGCTTCGAGATATTGAACTGATTTTGCTAGCATTTCAAGATACATGATTGAGCCCGTGATTAGTAGAACGGAGGCCACCAAATAGGGAGCCCAACCAGATGACCAACGAATGAGAATCGTTGCCATCGCGAAGAAAAACAATGGAGAACACAATCTTCTCATAACATCTAGGATCATTCTTGTTTGGTTCAAAATTCAATCACGTTCCGAAGATATAAATATCAAGCACATATTTAAATATTCTGGTTGCACTTCGCTGAAGTAAGGATGCTAGGACTGCTTTGAAAATTTTTTTAATTTTTGGTTTTATTGGTAGCATGTTGTTGTGAGTCTTTTTTCTTTCATTCATTTTTGTCTTTCTGAGGACGGCCCTTGGACATAGGGCCAAAATATTCATTCAAATTATCTCCACTGTCTTGCAAAAAGATTTCCCTATTGTTCTTCGTACTTTTGTTGTTTTTTAACCGACATACAAAAGCAAGAAAACGGAACAGTAAAAGCAAACAAAATAATAATACCTTAAAGACAACAATTAAACACTTCGCAAAATACAACACAAGCAAATACACAAAAATAACCAGAATAAAAAAAGAGCTTTAAGCAAATGAGTATAAATATATACATTTACCTAATGTGGCCATCATCTTACCACTGATAAATGGTGATTGTCTTACAATTTGCCACTGACACCACTTATTTATCTTACCACTGATAAATGGTGATTATCTTACCATTTGCCACTGACACCACTTAACTATCCTACCACTGATTTGTTGACAACTTGACTTGACTTTAACAATGGTTCTACTTTAAGGGTGCAGCAGGCAAGAATGGGCGGCCACAAGCAGTGGTAGGTGGTGAACATCAACGCCACACGTAAGCCATAATTCAGTGTTAGCAAGCTGTTCCTCGGATACAAATATGTCTGTGAAGGGTGCCACATATATAGATCCTTTTGCAGGGAACATTCGTCCACCGGGTTTTAGCCATTTTTTGGCATGCAGAAACTTTTCGACAAGTCTTTCATTCAACAGCATTTGTCCCATGGATGACATTATCAAGTCAAATTGTTCTAAATCGTCAATTTCGTCGATTTCACACATACTTACCGAATTTTTTTTCCATATCCGTTGCCTTTAACTAATGTTTGAGCATGGTGGGCCAAGGAACTGGCTTCCACAGCCACCACCTTCTTGGCTCCAGCCTGGGCAGCAAATATTTACATCATTCCGGTGCCAGCACCAACATCCAGAATGACTATCCTTAAAGTCTGGAATGTTGGCTAGTACAGTGCTTTGGATTTTAGCTGTTGTTATGCCGTCTTGCATCTTTATTTGCTGCTTCTTGACATCCCCAAGGATTGCAGCTGGAAAGTTGCTTTCTCTGTTTGGCATTGACATAGACATATAAGTTTGAAGTTGAGATTTCTTGTTTAGATATCCTGCTACTAAAGATTCTTGGTGAAACTCTTGTTGAGTGAGATATTTTGGCATATTGATGCGTTTTGCAGATCTGATCATCCATGGTGCTTCTTCCAAATAGGATAGGACAGGCTCAATAAAATGGATCATCTTATTGTTGGTATCCACTGTTGACTTTGAATTTCTGATGCCATAATTTTTCAGCATTATATTATCAATTTTCCCTTGAGCACCATGAACGAAGTAGTCTCTCTAAAAGCGCTGTTGCACTGTGGTTACGTAGTTTGTTTTATCACTGGGTCTTATGGCCTGCCGGAGTAAGATGACTTTAGGGTCTTTGGATTTCTTTGTTTTGTTAATTAATATGTTCTAGACCCATACTTCCATCCATAATCTTTCTTCTGCACTGAAAATATAGAATTCCATGTTTTATAGATGGTAGCTTGAAACATCTACTGCAGGGCCCCGTAATACGCTGGATCCGGTTGTGGAATCATCAAATCCAGTATAACAGAAAATCTCACCGTAGATATTCCAAGCCCCCATCTGCAAAAATGTCCTTCTGTGGGATTTGTATATTCATTATCTTGTTGGGTATTTTAGAACTTGTTCCTTGATCTGTCTATTTCTTCTAGGTTGGTATCTTGTTTTCATAGGGATCTGTTTTTATTTTCCCTTCTTAGTTTAGATGATGTCTGCTCAGTGCCATTGTTCTCGGCATGACTCTGCCATAATTCTTTGAGAAAAGTCCATAGGCTTGGTAGTTCGTTTTCCTTTCCTCGTAGTCAATAATTTAGGGTTTTCCATAGATATGCTGGTTCCTAGTGCCATGTCAATTTCAGCCCTTTTCTTATCAAAGTCATCTATTACGAATTTTGATTTTAGTTTGGGGATGACTGGAATAGGGAACTCTTTATTATGTTTACTGTGCATTATTTTACTGGTCTGCAATCCTTTATCTGATCTTAGGAATTGAAATATTGATTCTTTGAGTTCATTCGTATTTTTCTCTAGTCTTGTTACTTGTTGAAATAAGGTTTCGAAGGGTTTAGGATCCAATTTCATAAAAATTTTCCATGCATTATGGCTGGCTAGAAATGAATTTTCATGCTTAAATATTACTCCATGATTTACAATATCTTGGGCTGCTGCGTGAACAACGAGGATTATGATGATATTCTTAAGCCTCATCTATTTGTTTGTTTCTAGAATTAATTTATTGTTAATTTTACCTATTTTCGCAAAATTCAAAACATCTCCATTGATTAGTACCGTCATCCGACCCACAGCTTTTTCCGCATTTCACATCTGTCGGTCTGTAAAACAAAACGTGTGGAATGCTGCGAAGCATTACAAAGTACTCTGGAACTCATCAGGCTCTTATGCGAATATAATCATCTTTTTTACTTGGTACTTTAAAGGGATATTTGGCTGAGAATAAAATAAGGTTTTTCTTTTGTTGATTAGGAATTTAGACTCAAGTTTGAAACGGGATTTAAACTCAATTAGGGGGAGTTTAATTTATATCGGAAGTATTTTAGAAGGAAATAATTTTATTTTTCATATTTTAAGTATATATCATTCACTGTACATAATACCCTTCGATAGGTTGATTGCCTTAAAATTGGTTATTTTAGGACTTATTGTATTTGTGGTTGTAGTTATAAACGGTGTTTGCACTGTCGTGTCTGTAGTTACAATTCGACATCCCGGTTTTATAGTTATTGAACCTACATCTTGTAATAGTAATTCGGTCCTATAACTTGGATCGATTCTTTCAGTATTATTTTAGCAAGACAAAATTCCAATAGTTTCTTTTGGAGCGGAACATAACCAAAGATCATTTTAAGATGTATGAATATTTCTTGTTTAGCGCTTCCTATTAAAACTTCACAAGAATTAGGGATTTCTTCTTGTTGTGTATCTTTTAAAAATATATCTAGCATACAAGATCCAGATCCTACATTATAGATAGGTAACGTTAGCTGGCATACAAGGTTTTTAAATGACACGCACTCTTTTAAGTCTTGTGGATTAGCTAAGGCATATTTTCTGTTATCCAGATCAAGAAGTAAATATTCAGCTTCGGTTGTGATAGTCATAAATGAATTTGTCTTTTTTATATTAGCAGGGAAGGTAAAAATTTTGTACAAGTCAAATATGGATTTTTGATTTATCAATGGAATTGTTACTACCGCGAATAATTGTTCATTTATTTCCGTGATGTGGACTTTTAATTTTGTGTAATAAAGAAATAAATTTGATACTTCTGGCTCTATGGGTAAATAAACCAAACGTTAGGTGCGTTTTTATTTCGTCTAAAATACTTCTAGGTTAGAAGGACCTACTAGGTCGTCTGACAAAGTTCCTGCAGGGAGGGCAAATAATGCGAATTCGGACTTACTAACATCTGTCGCTAGGTTTGGTAGTGACATGGTAATTTTATCGATTGGTAACATGGTAAGGCTCGCGTCCGTAACCGCACGATCCACTTTGTTCCTAAAATAATTCATTACATTTACAGTTTTTGAGATTTTCTTAGATATGAGTTTGACTTTATCTCTTGGATAGTTTGCTATACTAGCTTGTATTTTTTGGACGTGTAATGTTATGTTCATGGAATTATTCAACTTTTTTACATTTTCCCTCAGGATGTTTAAGTCCTCCTCTGTTGATAACCCAAAAAGGCGGGAGGCGAGTTCTCCAATGATGGGAATTAGGCTTGTAGATCTTTGGTATTTACTTCTTCGAAAGGATACTTCAAAAATTCTTGTAGTACTTCGTTTTAATTTTTGTATTTCCGTGTTGAATAATTCAAATAAAGCTTGTAATCTTTGTCTGTTTAATATTAAGAAGGCTTGATGAGTTGATACTCTCTGTGCGTTTTTCTCATTTAGATCAAGTAATGGTTCGATACCTTCTGCCATTCTCTGGTCAAAGTCATCTTTTACGAATTTCGATTTTAGTTTGGGGAGAACCGGAATTGGGAACTCTTTGTTATCTTTACTATGCATTATTTTACTGGCCTGTAATCCCTTATCCGACCTTAGGAATTGAAATATCGATTCTTTGAGTTCGTTCGTATTTATCTCTAGTTTTGTTACTTGTTGGAACGAGGTTTTGAAGGGTTTGGGGTCCAATTTCAGAAAAATTTTCTATGCATTATGGCTGGATAGCAATGAATTCTCATGCTTAAATATTACTCCATGCTTTACAATATCCTGGGCTGCTGCGTGAACAACGAGGATTATGATGACACTCTTTAGCCTCATCTTTTTGTTTGCTTTTAGAATTAATTTATTATTAATTTATCTATTTTCACAGGATTTATTTACTTTAGTACTTATTTTTTTTCATAATTTGAGTGTTTTAATTTTAAATTTGGGCTACTCTGCCGTATTAATTCATTTTAGTTTAATATGAGAAATTGTTTATGGTATTCGCCAAACAAAACTGAACTATAAGTATAATAAGAAGTTTCGTTTGTGAATTATATCTTAGGGTTTAGAATGGTAATGGAAGTTTTAGCTTTACGATGGTTATGATATGCATCTATGATTGGTTATGACATACCTTAAAGTCTTAGCCCATAAGTACAATGCAACTTAGTTTTATATTATATTTTTTTTGATTTTGATACATCAAGCGTGATATATATTCATTATTATTATTATTTTTGAATCTAAATTATTCAATCATAGAGTAAATAACATAAATACGCTGGTAACCTTTTTTTTATTTTTTTTTTTAATATAAACGTTCCACAAAGATTATTATTTTCATTATTACTAGGATTAGTAGAGTCTACACTAAAACAAGGTCTATACTAGATAGTAGGGTTATTACACTAAAAATTGAGGTAAATGTATGGTTTTAACTTTGCTTAAAATATACGCTATTTTATTAGTGTTGATTCACTTATTATTTTTCTTTGAAATAAACCTTTGAAATAGAGATTATGGCTCTATTTTGTGTGTTTATAATATAGGACACTATGTTTGTTACTTTTATATGTATACACGATTCCTTCCATAGTCATCTGCGTTTAAATTTAATATTAATGTATCTTTCGGTATTACATTGCGTGTTTCTACCAACGTTAGCATAGTATTAAGTCGATTAACTTCCCACGAAGATACATTTGCGCTGAAGACATTCAATTCAAATACCATGTTATTTTCATTATTCTTATCTGTGTATAAATACATCAAATAGACAAACAGCTCGTTTTGAAGGTATAGGTCGTTCAATGTATTCGATATATCTCTTCTTTGTAAATTTTCACGAATTACTTTGCGACACCGTTTAGCTAAGGAAAGCGGATTATTTATGACTTATACGGTAAAAATTAATTGTATGTGCGACGCATTACAAAATTGTTGTTCACGTACAATAATGTCAAAACCAGGGAACACTTTGGATCTGAAATTTTCATCTTCTTCAAAGAAGTTTATTGTAATTTCCTTTGTGTCATTATAATCTCGCGCCGTAACTTCCAAAGTGTTGGATTTTGTTTCTGGGTTTATGCCATTAAAGTTCCAGCAATTGTTATACAATTTTTTAAGAAAATTTTCTCCATTTTGTAGATTATACCCTTGAATTATTAATAGTGTTAGAAATCGAAGGGGCCAAATGGTAGTAACTCATTTTTCATCTTTAGATTGCCAAAAGTTTTCTGCGATAAATTCAGCAATTAGGGGATATTTGGACATTGGAATTTTTTGTAAGGGAATTCTGAACGCCATGTTGGTCGCTAATCTAGTGCGTTCAACTGTTGTTAACATTGCCCGTGTACTAAAGTTACAATATACTAAGCTTGCTATTACTCTTAAGATTACTCTATCTTCCAGGGGACTTCTAGGTGACTTTAGGAGGAAATGTAGCGTGGTGAAATTTAGTTCTTCCACTACTTTTACTAATACATATTCGCTCAATGATTTATTTATGTTATTCATACTATGACATTTTTTATGCGCAAGAAAACAATGTGGAGATATAAAACGTAATGTTTTGGATGTTAAATCTGGTTTATTTAATTGCGGACAACTGGGGAATTTTATCATAATGTTCTTTCGTTAATAATTTAATATTTTACCTAGTGGGGTTAGTAACGTTCCATGTAGATTACCTCTCCGACGTTTCACTAGGCCATCAATGACGATACGCAAGAGGTCGTCAGAGGTTGGTATATCTGCAAATGTGTGATTTTAATTTTAACAACTGATACATTTTTTTGTATCATATTTAATTCATACATCTATTGTCTAACACCTTCTGACACTTGAACATTGCTTCTGTAAACAAAGTTCAGAATGGAGATTAATGAATTCATTGTCAATACCACGTTTGATAAAAAAACGATTTATGTTTGCGTCCGCTACCCCTTACACACGTTTTATGTTTGTCTGGAGCGTCCGCCACCCCTTTGCATACTAAATGTGGCGGAAAAATGCTTTCATATAATACCTGTCTAATCATCGTGCCCACTGTGCGTGCTATTAATTGATATATCTTGTGATATTTCTCTAAATTCCCTTAATTGTTTTAAAACATGTTTATTCATAATAAGACTTTGTGGAAAATTTGATAATTTTAAACATTCATATAAATGACTCAACGGATTCAAGTCCTTTATGATTTACAATCAAATCTGATCATGAATCAATTAAATTGTAGGGCTTGCCCTTGATTATAACTTCATTCTTTTTCTCGTCAATTTGTTCATGTTTTAGCGAGATAAGTCAAGAGTCTTTTACTTTGCTCACGATAGGATTGGGGTATTTGGTCTACAATACTTGTTAAACCTTTAGATAAATCTTTCTTTTTTTGGCGGTGGTGCTGGCGTTGATGTTTAACTTTCAGGTCTTTCAGAAAGTTGATAAATGACATTTACTTTGATTGGTCTTTTACGTAGGGTCTTTGTTTGTCGACACTTCGAAGGGTATTTTGAAGTAAAATTTATTTTTCATTATCGACAATTGTTTCATTGTTAATAAATTTATCACGATTATCTTCAAAGTATTGTTTTGGTGAAAGGGCAAGTTCAATTGGCATCAATTTATAGGGTTTAGCCATTTCCAGAGAATAGTTCTTACTAGTCCTGCAAGTATCGGCAGTAACAATGAAAAGAAACTACAACCTGTTTGAAGAAGCCGTTTTCTTTTAAAATGTTTTCCTTTCTTTTTGCTAGCTAGGGCACGTACAAGTGAACAATGTTGCTTCGTCTGTTGTCTTAACACCTTCTGAAACTTGAACATTGCTTCTGTAAACAAAGTTGAGATAAGAGATTAATGAATTCATTGTCAATACCACGTTTGAATATAGCTTCCCTAAGCCCTGGTTTTGTATTACTGAGGACAGAAAATAAATATATGTTTTCCTATAGCTTCTTCAGCGTCATGACGACGACTAATGATCTTTTTTACTATTTACGGGTAGATATACACTAATTTCATTATCAAGAATATCTGTGTCAAAAATACTGATTGGCTTCAGCATCCACCACTCTAGAAGGTGAGGGCTCTGACCCAAAATGTAAAGATTTTTAGCTTCAATTAAAAAATAATGCAGGCGCGCTTCTGGCTCATAGCTTTCGAAGAAGGGAAATCTAGCAATTTACTGCCTCAAGAACATACTCATCCCCAACCTTTTGTAATTTTTCTTCAGAGAGCACCATAGTCTTTCAATACGTTGGGTGTGGATGGTCGTATCTTCAGGGTCAACAAATTTGTTGGAGGGATGTATCTGGTGGTGAGTAAAGCCGAGTTCTGGCAGACTAGAGTGTGTTGTCCAGCAATTGCTCATAATTATTTAACCCTGCCTTGTATAGTTGTATTAGCATTAACAAAACTTGACTGTTTTCGTGAGTACCATATAATGCATAAGTACTGCTCTACCAGAGTCTATCCAGCTTTAAATAGTTGCCTAGAGAACTCTTGAGGAGAATACGTGAAATGTTGGATGATTTGGCCCCATTGCACTTCCGATCAAAGGCAGTAAAATGGAATTTCACTCAATTTTCAAATTAGGGACCAGGTAATAATTTCTCCTTTGAATTTCCGAGCTTTTGGAAACACTTGCAAATATATATTTTACGGAACGGTCATTTATTCTAAAATTTTTGGTGGGTCCAAACATAGCTTAAAAGGTAAATTGAAACTGTAACGCTTACAAGCAAACAAATAAAATATACAAACAAATAAAATAAATCTTAAATGTAAACTACGGCTATCATGCTTGACGATCATGCTCGACTATCAGTCGCTCACCAGGTTGATTAAATACTTTACAATCTTATCCATGCCAGTTTTGGTTGGCCAGTGTTGCTGACAGAAGTGAATCATATACCGCAGCAAACACCACTCTTTGATTCTGAAAAGGGAAGAAAAACATTTGTTTAGAGGAGAAATACAAACTAATGTTGCCTCTTTTTCAACTAGTTAAAACTTAAAACTAGCAGAAACTACTACGTATACCAAGGGGATTGGCCCTTCCTCAATACCTAGCTCTTAACGCTCAAGTTTGATTTGCTGTCCCAATTATTTAAGAATTACTCCTGAAGCACAAGGGATGTTTAACTAGGATAATGCTTTTTTTAAAGTTCTAAAATGACACTAGCGTAAATGTCGAAAT
Source organism: Artemia sp. Qi Xiang Cuo (assembly GCF_049724085.1). Lineage (NCBI taxonomy): Eukaryota > Metazoa > Arthropoda > Branchiopoda > Anostraca > Artemiidae > Artemia > Artemia sp. Qi Xiang Cuo. The sequence continues at coordinate 71,997,157 of NC_142805.1, read as the reverse complement.
AATGAGGAGAGGCACACTGTCTCCTTATAGGCGCAATAATTTCTAGAGAAAAAACATGCTCCTTACTTTTAAATAAAAAAAATTACTTTTATATTTAATTTCTAATTTGAATTTTCGAGCTTTTGGAAACACTTGCAAACACATATTTTACGGAACGGTCATTTATTCTAAAATTTATGTGGGTAACATAGCTTAAAAGGTAAATTGAAACTTTAACGCTTCAATTGAAACCGAACTACGGCTATCATGCTTGACGATCATGCTCGACTATCAGTCGGTCACCAGGTTGATTAAATACTTTACAATCATATCCATGCCAGTTTTGTTTGGCCAATGTTGCTGACAGAAGTTAATCATATACCGCAACAAAAACCACTCTGTGATTCTGAAAAGGGAAGAAAAACATTTGTTTAGAAGAGAAAAACAAACTAATGTTGCCTCTTTTTCAATTAATTAAAACTTAAAACTAGCAGAAATTACTACGTGTACTAAAGAGATTGACCCTTCCTCAATACCTAGTTCTTTACGCTCAAGTTTGATTTGGTGTCCCAATTATTTAAGAATGGCTCCTGAACTACAAGGGATGTTTAACTAGGATAATAAGTTATTTTTAAAGTTCTAAAATGACACTAGCATAAAAATCGAAATATTGAGGAGATGCACCCCGTCTCTTTATATATGGAATAATTTCAAACAGTTCGTGGTAACGAACTGTAAGTAAGGAGCGAACCGGCTCAATGGTAACCAAAACTCTAGAAAACGGGTTTTTGATACCAATAGATATATTAAAAGAACTAAATTTCAATGCTGATTTCAAATATATAACTTTCATTAAGTTTAGCGCTATCCATCAAAAGTTACGCACCTGAGAAAATTTGGCTGATTTTCAAAATAAGGGGGAAAGACACCCTAAAAGTTATGGAACCTTAGTGAAAATCACACCATCATGTTCAGCGTATCAGAGAACCCTACTGTAGAGGTTTCAAGCTTCTATATACGAAAATGTGGAATTTTGCATTTTTTTGCCAGAAGAAAGATAACGGATGCGTGTTTATTTTTTTAATTTTTTTTCCCCATGGGTGATTATATTGTCTCAGTGGTCCGAAAATATCGTATGAGGCTACATTGGAACGGTAATTAAACGTTCTAGTGCGCTTTTTAAGTGACCAAAAAAATGGAGGGCAACTAGGCCCCCTCCCACGCTTATCTTTTTTCCTAAAGTCACCCGATCAAAATTTTGAGATAGCCATTTTGTTCAGAATGGTCGAAAATATGAAAAATATATCTTTTAGGGGTGATTGATCTCCTGAATGTCCCAGAGGGAGGGATAAGAGTTATAAATTCCACCACCTTCTAACATAAAGCATTGTTTTTGGGTAAGTATACGTAAGTTTTAAGGTTGTTTTTTTTATAATATGGGGAGAGACTGATGGATCAGTAGGTATGTTGGAGGATCTGTTCATGATGGACATTTTCAAGGGGGAAGGGAAATTGCCATAAAGGGGGCGTTGGAATTGCCAGCCTTTTTTATTTGTTATTGGGAAGTATACAAACATTTTCAGGAAGGATTTTTTCTGGGGGGGGGGGGCTAGAGCAGGGGGTTACTCTGGAGAATAGTTCCGTGGAGGATGTTTCTTTGGGGTAAGAGACAGTTCTATGAAGGGGGCGCCAGATTTCCAAGCATTAGAAATTAAATCGATCATTAGACGATCAGAAATTAAATAAAAAAAAACAAGTTTTTTCAACTGAAATGTAAGAAGGAATATTAGAACTTAAAACTAACAGAAATTATAACGTATGTGAGGGGGGTGTCCCCCAACTCCAAAACACCCTCTATAACCTACAGTTTTTTTTATTTATTTAAAAAGATATCTATAATATAAATAAAATGCCTTTATTATTCAGGGTTTTTTGAATAAAATTTTTTTTTTTACTTTTAAAGTAATGAGCGTGGTATTGACTAAGGGGATAACCCCTTCATATAAGTAATAACATATACGTAATAAAAAAAAACAATAAAAAACAAGCGATACGGCTCAATAGTAATCGAAACTTTTAAAAACGGAATCTTGATATCAATAAATGTATCAAAAGAATGTGTTTATAATGCTGATCCTAAATATATAAATTTTATTAAGTTTAGTATTACTCATCAAAGGCTACAGGCCTGAGAAATTTTACTCGATTTTTTAAAGAGGGGGAAACATCCCCTACCAGTGAAAGAATTTTAATGAAAATCACACCGTCAGAATTCAGCGTATCAGAAAACCCTATTACATAGGTTTCAAGCTCATATCTGCAAAAATCTGCAACTTTGTATTTTTTGCCAGAAGAAAAATATACGAATATAGAAGTTAGTTACGTAAGTTAATTTGTAAAGACATCCATTTAGCAAAAGAAAAGTAAAATTTTTATGCAAATAAAAGCTGCATTAACTAAAAAACGATAAGAAATTAAATAAAAAAAAAAGTTTTTTAAACTGAAAGTAAGGTGCGACATTAAAACTTAAAACGAACAGAAATTATTCCGTATATGAAAGGGGCTGTCCTTCCTCAACGCCTCGCTCTTTACGCTTAAGTTAGACTCTTTCTCACAACTCTATTTTTTAAAATAATAAAAAACTTTAGTGTAAAGAGCGAGGCGTTGAGGAGGGGACAGCCCCTTTCATATACGGAATAATTTCTGTTCGTTTTGAGTTTTAATGTTGCTCCTTACTTTCAGTTTAAAAAACTTTAATTATGCCAGGAATTCCGACTCCCTATCGATGGAAAATTCCCTTCCCCTACGCAAAATTCCTCCATGAAAAGATTTTGCCATGGAAAAATATCTTCATACTTCCCACTAGCCGATTCTATATGTAAACAATGAGCAAAGCGTTTCCCCCAAAGCGGTAGAGCCTTTTTGACTCTTCCTTCTACAGAGGTAACAAGCCACTTAAGGCCAACACAGCTGTGCACGCTCCCCCTCCACCCCAATCGATTCTACCCCTCTCTCTGTACATCCTCCACGGAAGCTCCCATTTCCCTCAGATCATTATTATGACATCCTCTCACCCCAAACGCGAACGACTTGTTTTCCTTTTAGCCCTAACTGTTTGTCCAAAAAGGACAAACAAATATTTCATCCACAGAACTTGCCCTTGCCATCTCAACCTTTCTCTCATTATAGCCATAGAACGCAATTATTTGACTCTCAATTACTTGGACTATTTGTCTTGGCTTTTCTCTGTCTACAATTACCCAGCCACCGTCTTGATGCAACCTATGCAACCTATTGCAACCCAAAATACTTGATAACTTCAATTCAATTTTTTTCAGAGTTCATTTTATTAAACAATAAACGAACACAATAAAAGGAAAAAACCTTCCGAATATAATTAAACACAATAAAGAAGAAAGGAAAAAATAGCGCTACAACATATTCCCCCCGCAGGGCTCCATGGCCCAGAAAAGCAGAGAGAAAAAAAAGAAAAAAACATGCCTAAATATCACTAATACTGAAGACAAAATGTCGCCTACCACTCAAAATCCTCCGAAACCAAGCCAGGCGAGATGCAGCACACATGGTAAACACCACTCATAACAAAATATCCAACTCGGCCCAGAGACGTCCACCCCATCAAAACATAAAAAAAAAAGAAAAAAAGATCTTAAGATAATAAAAATAATAATATTACTATAAACAAATTCTCTAAAAACAAATATCCGAAGGCAATTTCTCTGAAAATATCTAGCATATCGCCATCTATTTTTTAGAGTGCTCATGCTACAGAGCTATATTTGACCATAGTCGTCACTGTAGCTTCCAATAGTCTAATCTTGGTTTGCAGACACATCCCCTGTTCTTCCAAACATTTTAATAACAGTGAAAAATAAAAACCTGAGCCTTAACTATTCCACTTTTAACATCTTCATTGTTATAACCGTCTTTACCATTAATACTACCAAGGTAAGTGAAACTGTCCATCTCATCAATCTTTTTGTTACCTAAAATAAGTTTTTCATCTTCTCTCATTCCCAGCCTTAGCGACTTAGTCTTCTTAACATTAAATTTCAAACCTATTTTCGTACCCTTAACTCGCAAAACAACTTAAAGTTCATTCATTTTGCTCACGCTTTCATCTAAGATACTTAAATTATCAGCGTAATGTAAGTCCAGGAAATTCTTCCCCCCCTTTGATTCTGTGTTCTCCCATTGCCTTTCCTGTGTTACGTAAAACAAACTTCATCAAAATCATCCATCTAAAGGGAGATAAAACACAAGTAACATGAGTAGTATCCCCTCCATTGATTCTGCAACACCCATAGCAAGGATTTCTACAACACCTATAGGGAATTACCATAGAGTTTCTACAACACGCTTATCTCTTTTCCTATGAGAGGCTTCTGACGTCATGTACCACACCCCTTTGTTTTTTGTAACAGCCCTGGGAATAATCCAAGCGCATGCCCTATTTCAAGGCGAAATTCCCAGGTGTTTTAATTACCTGGAATGTGATCAGGATAATACACAAGTTCATCTGACAGGGGGAGGTCTTAACCCCACGCACATGCACAACGCAGTTATCAGTTCTATTAAACGGAACACACTTGGCAAGACACTTCTGGACACTTCTACATGACACACACTTCTGGACTCTAATGACGTCATACGACTTACCCCATTTCAAATTTGTGTAACCCTATTGTGTAACGCAATTTTGTGTAACCCTACCACAGGAACCCATGGGGGAATCCCCGCTTGTAACATAACGGCACCCGAAACCCCTAAATTCATATTATGAAAATTTAATAATTTCATAAGATGAAAATTTCATATTATCATATACGCTAAAAGAACCATCTATTATAGAAAACCGGGGCTTCTAGTCTGCAACTCCGCAGGGTAAGGGAGGGGGAGTGACATTAGAAACAATTTAAGACATATTAAGAACTGCTACATGTTAGCACATTTTCATCTCTTCCATGGGAAAAATTCTTTAATGTCCACACCTTAACTTTTAAGCTGTAGTTCAAGCCACAATTACATTACATTACATCACAAATACCACGGCATATAAAGCTTATAATTTAGTTTTGATAATCACAGAAGTTTATCAGAGGCAACGCTGTAGCGTTGCCTATAGTAAAGGCCATACGGCTCCAATGTTTTACTATTTATTTCTTATTATTTTTTTTCCCCAGAGGCACTTCATTAGGAAAGGGGTCATCGTAGAAACTTCAAAGGGGGCTCATTTGATTGGAAATCGTGAGTTCCACTTCTCTCTTTAATAGTCGAAAATGATTGGACGGCAAATAGCCCCCCTCCACGCCCATCATTCCCCCTCACACATCCAATCAAAATGTTGAGATAGCCATTTTGTTCAGCGTAGTTGATTTCCAAATAGAAAATATAATTTGTGGAGGACACTCCCCCACAACCCTCCGGGCAAGGGTTTTAAGTTATGCCCTGGGGGCATACAAGGTTTTTATAGAAGGTGTTGTTGTAAAAACTTCAAAACAGGTTCATTCGATTGGAAATTTAAAGGGCTAGTACCCTTTTTAATAGTCGAAAGTGATTGGATGGCAACTAGCCTCCCCCCATGCCCATCATTTTCCCAAACACATCCAATCAAAATTTTGAGATAGCCATTTTGTTCAGCGTAGTTGATTTCCGGATAGAAAATATGTTTTTGAGGAGGACACTGCCAAAACACTCAGGGCAAGGGTTTTAAGTTATGCCCTGGGGGCATATAAGGATTTTATGGAAGGCGTGGTCGTAGAAACTTCAAAAAAGGCCCATTCGATTAGAAATTCAAAGGACTATTGCCCTTTTTAGTAGTCGAAAGTTATTAGAGGGAAACTAGCCCCCCCCCCATGCCCATCATTCCCCCAATCTCATCCAATCAAAATTTACTAAATTTACAATAAAATTGTTTTTTAATTTAAAATTTATTATTTAAGAAAATTCAAAAACTCCTTAAAACTCTTTTACTCCACAAAAACTCTTAAAACCTCAATATAGATGAGAGATGAACGTTGATATGCCGATGAAAGCTGATTGAAGAAGTTCAAAGGTATCTCGTTCCATTGGGCACTGATGTTTAAAAACGTCATCCTGGTAAGATAAAAAATTGGATTTTAGACCTGAATTAAAATAATAAAAACTTATTGGGAAAGAAAAAATTAATTTGAAAAAAGCATTTTGATAGATTTTAGTTTCTCTATAACACCCATAGCAAGGATTTCTATAACACCTATAGGGAATTACCATAGAGTTTCTACAACACGCATATCTCTTTTCCTATGAGAGCCCTCTGACGTCATGTACCACACCCCTTTGTTTTCTGTAACAGCCCTGGGAATAATCCAAACGCATGCCCTATTTCAAGGCGAAATTCCCAGGTGTTTTAATTACCTGGAATATTATCGGGATAATACACAAGTTCATCTAACAGGGGGAGGTCTTAACCCCACGCACATGCACAACGCAGTCATCAGTTCTATTAAACGGAACACACTTGGCAAGACTACATGACACGCACTTCTGGACTCTAATGACGTCATAAAACTTACCCCATTTCAAACAGACAGGTCTAATATGCTTGACGCAATTTTGTGTAACCCTACCACAGGAACTCATGGGGGAATCGCCGCTTGTAACGTAACGACACCCGAAACCCCCAAAGCATTCTTTTTTCATTGGCTTAATGGCGGTACACACTTTACGTAATGATTGTGCATCCATCATTGCTAGATAATACCATTTTGACATTTTTCACCGAAAAGTATTTCTTTTTTGACGTTTCATTTTTCGCTCGAAACACCTTTCATTTTTTTCTACAGTTCTTGACCCCGCCAGGACTCGAAAGGTCATTTCATTCCAGTGGTACTGGGCCCCAAGCAAGTCATCCACCAAACCTCTGTCAATATTTTGTATCTTGAACCATAGTCTAAAAATAAACTATTGCACGACACCTGAGATTCCCCATTTGTTGGCACTCATTACAACCACGTGATTACATCGAAAATTTGGCACGTACTTGGAAAAATTATTTCCAGGGGACATTTGCTTTCAAGATATTAATAAAAGGGAAATATGTGTCTTACTCGTGCTAAAGACTAAATCATAAAAACACAGATACTGTAAATGAAAACAAATTGATAAGCAATAAAACATAAAAAAGACAGCTAAAAACACGACAAAAAATAAAAGATGAAAATTTCATATTATCATATACGCAAAAGAACCATCTATTATAGAAAACCGGGGCTTCCAGTCTGCAACCTCGCAGGGTAGTAGAGGGGGAGTGATATTAGAAGCAATTTAAGACACATTAAGAACTGCTACATGTTAGCACATTTTCATCTCTTCCATGGAAAAAATTCTTTAATGTCCACACCTTAACTTTTAAGCTGTAGTTCAAGCCACAATTACATTACATGAAATACTACGGCATATAAAGCTTATAATTTAGTTTTGATAATCACAGAAGTTTATCAGAGGCAACGCTGTAGCGTTGCCTATAGTAAAGGCCATACGACTCCAATGTTTTATTATTTATTTATTATTATTTTTTTCCCCAGAGGCACTTCATATGGAAGGGGTCGCCGTAGAAACTTCAAAGGGGGCTCATTCGATATGAAATCGAGAGCTCCACTTCTCTCTTTACTAGTCGAAAATAATTGGACGGCAAATAGCCTCCCTCCACGCCCATCATTCCCCCGAACACATCCAATCAAAATTGTGAGATAGCCATTTTGTTCAGCGTAATTGATTTCCAAATAGAAAATATATTTTTGAGGAGGACACTCCCATAACCCTCAGGGCAAGGGTTTTAAGTTATGGCCTGGGGGTATATGAGGATTTTATAGAAGTCGTTGTCGTAGAAACTTCAAGAAAGCCTCATTCGATTAGAACTTCAAAGAGCTAGTGCCCTTTTTAATAGTCGAAAGTGACTGGAGGGCAACTACCCCCCCCCCACGCCCATCATTCCCCCAAACACATCTAATAAAAATTTTTAGATAGCCATTTTGTTCAGCGTAGTTGATTTCCTGATTGAAAATTTGTTTTTGAGGAGAACACTCCCACAACCCTCAAGGCAAGGGTTTTAAGTTATGCCCTGGGGCATATAAGATTTTTTATAGCAGGGTTGTGGTATAAACTTCAAAAAAGGCTCATTCGATTGGAAATTCAAAGGGCTAGTGCCCTTTTAAATAGTCGAAAGTGATTTTAGGGCAAATAGCCCCCCCCCACGCCCACCTTTTCCCCAAACACATCCAATCAAAATTTACTAAATTTACAATAAAATTGTTTTTTAATTTAAAATTTATTATTTAAGAAAATTCAAAAACTCCTTAAAACTCTTTTACTCCACAAAAACTCTTAAAACCTCAATATAGGTGATAGATGAACGTTGATATGCCGATGAAAGCTGATTGAAGAAGTTCAAAGGTATCTCGTTCCATTGGGTACTGATGTTTAAAAACGTCATCCTGGTAAGATAAAAAATTGGATTTTAGACCTGAATTAAAATAATAAAAACTTATTGGGAAAGAAAAAATTAATTTGAAAAAAGCATTTTGATAAATTTTAGTTTCTCTGTTTTAGGGGGGGGGGGGGTTAGAGTTCAAGGTAAATTTACAGTGTGTCATATAATTTAGCTCGGATGAAATTGAACACATCACTTGATGCTTTTCTTATGCTCTTTAATACTTCATATAAATTAGTTTTGGGGCCCCTTTAAGGGCTCAAGATGCAGTTTGAGACAGAAGTGATTATTGTATTATTAAAAAACATAAAATGAGGTATCAAATGACGTTTTCACTTTCATCCTAGCTAAATTATAGTGCCACCTAAAAATTGAACTAACTGTTTGATGTAAAATAATATTTACAGAGGATCAGCAAGCTATTCCTCGTTGTTTTTAAAAGGAAATGTAGTATAGTGCATTCGATAGCTTTTACTGTTTTGATTTCCACACATTCACTCAAGGATTCGTTTATATTATCCATCCTTTGGCTTTTCTTGCGTTCCCATGAGTTTACAACTGATGGGTCGCTATTATTTAATTTTAGGTTACTGGGGAATTATCATGTTTTTCTTTATTTAAGATTATTATTTACTTTTTATTGTAAGTTAACATTAGCAACGTACCATATAAGTCGCTTCTTTCGACGTCTCACTGGACCAGTGTTTGACGGCCACTTGATTACGGGTATCTTCAAATGTGTTATTTAATTTTCGTCGATGATATATTTTATTGCATTAAAGGCGACTCTTTTTTTTGTTAATTTATATTAGAATTTTCTGTAACTTTTCTTTTTCTTGTTCGTTTTAATTTTTATGGGAGTCTTTTTTCCTTTGGTAAACCTTGTTAAGCCTCACGAATAGATTACTTACTTGAGCTTTGTATTCTTGAGACTCCGGGTCAAATAAGAATTGTTTATAGTGTCTGATCTCAATAACGGATGATGCACGCCTTCATATTTTACGCATTCCGGATTCTTTTCAAGATCATAGCAAATGATGGGAGCATGGCATTTTTCAAGAGGAAAAAATCTGTCTGTGTCACACCTTTACCATAACAGTATTTTATGTTTAAATTTTTCTGAAGTCGTTCTATAGTTAATTGCAAACAACCAAGTTGTCTCGCGCTTCTTTTTCTATATCTAGTTGTTACGTCCCCTCTGGCCGGGCGATATCTAGGTGAATTAGCGAGTGCCAATCCGTACCTGTAAGCTTGGGGGGGGGGCATACCTCTTGAGATTATAAGTGAGATCCCAACTTTCTTCGTATATCTCCCTTCCGTCCTCGTCTATTATCACCATGACCGCGGTATATATTACATTTTCCTTTGCATTTGTTATCGTAATAAACTCTGTGTCGATGATTGCCCTTCGAACAGGTTTCGGTTCTGTGGTGGGGGACCGTTTGGTTCTGTTGTCATGATCTGGAACGATTGCTGTAATAACTATACAATTTTAATCTAATAATGGTTATGTTAAGTTACGGTAATTTATGGGGTAGGCAATTAGTTAAGAATCTTCATAACTCATTTGCTAAATCAGTCTTATTACTTTCATAGCTTTTAATTTTACTAAGAAGCTCGCATTTCTCATTCTGGACGAGTTATTCTTCGTAAAGGAATTGTTACCCAGAAAATTTACCCAACGAATAATAAGAACTATGTGTCAACTCCCTGACCACAAATTCCTCGCGACTGAGGCATCTTTGCCCAGCTTCTTTGCCGATTCATTTCGAGTGGTTACTTTTGTTAAATTAATTTTCCTAGTGGGCGAAGCATTGTAGGGAGGGGGGGGGTCGTGGATCACTTTTTATAAAGATATAGGTTGGTTTTCACAAAAGAGTTGCTTGGTCAATCAATCACGACCGGTGGGATAATAAATTTCACGTCACTGGGGTATTTTGGGAGTTCTTGTAGATGGCTTTCTGTGATAGTATAACTTGATTTTCATAAAGGAATTTCAGGACCGTCTCACCAACCAACAGAACAAAACGCCATTGGTTGGCGAGCCAGAACACAAACTCCCAGGGACTGAGGGTGCTTTTGTTTAACTTTAGATCATAGATTCACTTTGAGTGATTGAGTATAATTTTGACAATTGTCGAAGTATTTTGGGGGGTTTTCATAAATCACTTCTTATAACAGTACAAGTTGTTTCTCATAGGAGTGTAGGTCAAACGGTCATGACGAATGGGATAATAAACACCACTCGCCATTAACCTTCGGCCACAGCTCCCCATGACTGTAACTCCTCCTATTTAACTGTAATTTCTTTTCGATATAAGTAGCTATTAGGAATACGTATAACTTTATTGATGGTCGACGTTTTTGGGGGTACTCACAGATTGCTTTCTGTCGGAATGTAAGTTGATCTTCCTAAAGGAACTTGAATCCGACACCACCAAACAACAGAACAAAAAGATTATCGGCTGGTGATCCCGAACACAAACTGCCCACGTCTGATAGTGCTTTTGTTTTACTTCAGTTTCAAGGTTCACTTCAAGCAGGTGTTATTAACAGGGTAACTCTTTCTAGTGTTCCTATTATAAAAATCTTCTCTGATATTTCGTAAGAAATGTGAAGATTTCCTGTAGTGGGACCATGATTTTCTTGGTCTTCTATTTTTTAGTTTCGATCTCTTTCTTGTTTGTCATACCTCCTTTTCCGTGACCATCGTTGTGCTTTTGACCTTTCATAGGGTGGTAATGCTACCGTTTCTTCCGATATTTTCTTACTTGACCAATCTATAAATGA